>NW_025791580.1:215000-270000 GCF_021155785.1 Neodiprion fabricii
AAAAAAATTATAAAAAATTAAAAAAAAAAAAAAATAAGCGAATAATAAAAAATACTTAGGATTTTTCTAATAGATATGCATGATTCTGAAAAATTGAAATATTGTAAAAATAAATTTTTTTTTTCAAGTTCCCGCTCTTTAAAAGTAAATTAAAAATTATGATATATATATATACATTCGTATATATGTGTATATAGATATATATATATAGATATATATATATATATATATATATATATATATATATATATATATATGTGTGTATATATTTATATATATTTATATTATACATTAATATAATGAAATATAAATAAAGGTAATTGAGGCGAATAATGTGATAGAATAAAAAATGATTTTAAATGGAAAAAATTATAAAAAATGAAATAAAATAAAAAATATGCGACCAATTAAAAATATTCAGGCTTCTTCCTATAATTATACATGATTTTGAAAAATTGAAATATTATGAAAATGAATTTATATATATATATATATAGATACATATGTATATATATTTATATATATTTATATTATACATTAATATAATGAAATATAAATGAAGGTAATTGAGGCGAATAATGTAATAAAATGAAATATGATCGTATATGGAAAAAATTATGAAAAATGAAATAAAACAGAAAACAAGCTATTGATTGAAAATATTCAGGCTTTTCCCAATAATCATACATGATTTTGAAAATTTGAAATATTGTATACATAAATTTTTTTTTTTTTTCCCTCTTTTTAAAAGTAAATTGAAAATTATAATATACATATATATATTCATACAAATATATATATATATATATATATACACAAATATATATATATATGTCTATATATGTATATATATATATACATATACATATATGTATGTATATGTATAGATATATATTTATATATCTATATCATACATCAATATAATAAAAAATAAATGAAGGTATTTAAGGTAAATAATGTAATAAAATCAAAAATGATTGTGAATGGAAAAAATTATAAGAAATGAAATTGAATGAAAAATAAGCGAATAATTAAAAATATTTAGGATCTTCATAATAATCATACATGATTTTGAAAAATTGGAATATTCTGAAAATAAATTTTTTCTTAACTTTCCTCCACTCAAAAGTCAATTGAAAATTACAATATACATATATATATTCATATATATATGTATATAAATATATATATATATATATATATATATATATATATATATATATATATAAATATGTGTATGTACTTATATATATTTATATCATACATTAATATGATGAAATATAAATGAAGGTCATCGAGGCGAATAATGTAATAAAATAAAAAATGATTGTTAATGGAAAAAATTATAAAAAATGAAATCAAATAGAAAATAAGCGATTTATTAAAAATATTCAGGCTTTTCCCAATAATTATACATAATTTTGAAAAATTGAAATATCATGAAAATATATTTATATATATATATATATAGATACATATGTATATATATTTATATATATTTATATTACACATTAATAAAATGAAATATAAATGAAGGTAATTGAGGCGAATAATGTAATAAAATAAAGAATGATTGTGAATGGAAAAAATCATGAGAAATGAAATAAAATGAAAAATAAGCGAATAATCAAAAATATTCAGGCTTTTCCAATAATTATACATGATTTTGAAAAATTGAAATATTGTAGAAATAAATTTTTTTTCAATTTTCCTCTACTCAAAAGTAAATTGAAAATTACAATATACATATATATATTCATATATATTCATATATGTATAAAAATATGTACATATATATTTATATATATATATATATATATATATATATGTGTATATATTTATATATATTAATATTATACAATAATGTAATGAAATATAAATAAAGGTAATTGAGGCGAATAATGTAATGAAATGAAGAATAATTTTTATTAAAAAATTATAAGAAATGAAATAAAATAAAAAATAAGCGATTAATTGAAAATATTCAGGCTTTTCCCAATAATTATACATGATTTTGAAAAATTGAAATATTGTGTATATAAATTTTTTTTTTTTTCCCTCTTTTCAAAAGAAAATTGAAAATTTTAATATAGATATATATATTCATATATATATGTATATATATTCATATATAATCATATTATACATTGATATATTAAAATATAAATAAAGGTCATTGAGGTGAATAATGTAATAAAATAAAAAATGATTGTGATTAAAAAAATTTATAAAAAATGAAATAAAATAAAAAATAAGCGAATAACCAAAAATATTTAGGATTTTTCCATTAATTATGCATGATTTTGAAAAATTGAAATATTGTTTAAATAAATTTTTTTTTTATTTTCCTTAACTTAAAAGTGAATTGAAAAATACAACATACATATATATATTCATATATATGTGTATAAAAATATATATATATATATTAATATATATATATATATATATATATATGTGTATATATTTATATATATTTATATTATACATTCATGTAATGAAATATAAATGGAGTGAATTGAGGCGAATAATGTAATAAAATGAAAAATAATTGTTATTGAAAATAATTATAAGAAATGAAATAGAATAAATAATAAGCGATTATTTGAAAATATTCAGGCTTTACCCAATAATTACACATGATTTTGAAAAATTAAAATATTGTGTATATGAATTTTTTTTTTTCCCCTCTTTTTGAAAGTAAATTGAAAATTATAATATACATATATATATTCATACATATGTATATATATATATATACACATATATATATATATATGTGTATATATGTATATATATATACATATATATATATGTGTGTATATGTATAGATATATATTTATACATTTATATTATACATCAATATAATAAAATATCAATGAAGGTAATTAAGGTAAATAATGTAATAAGATCAAAAATAATTGTGAATGGAAAAAATTATAAGAAATGAAATAAAATGAAAAATAAGCCAATAATTAAAAATATTGAGGATTTTCCTGATGATTATACATAATTTTGGAGAAATAAAATAATGTGAAAAAGAATTTTTTATTCAATTTTCCATTTTTTAAGAGTAAATTAAAAATTACAATATACATATGAATATATATATATATACATATATACATATATATGTATATATATATTCATATATATCTAGATTAAACATAAATGTCATAGAATATAACTGAAGGTAATTAAGGTAAATAATGTAATCAAATCAAAAATGATTGTGAATGCAAAAAATTAAAGGAAATGAAATAAAATGAAAAATAAGCGAATAATTGAAAATATTGAGGATTTTCCTAATGATTATGCATAATTTTGAAAAATTAAAATAATGTGAAAAAGAATTTTTCTATTCAATTTTCTACTTTTTAAAAGTAAATTAGAATTTACAATATACATATGTATATACATATATATATACATATATACATATATATGTATATATATATTTATGTATATCTAAATTAAACATAAATGTCATAGAATATAACTGAAGGTCATTAAGGTAAATAATGTAATGAAATAAAAAATGATTGAGGATGGAAAAAATTATAAGAAATGAAATAAAATGAAAAATAAGCGATTAATTAAAAATATTCAGGCTTTTCCCAATAATCATACATGATTTTGAAAGATTGAAATATTGTGAAAATAAATTTTTTTCTTCAATTTCCCTTTTTTTGAAAGTAAATTGAAAATTTTAATATACATATATATATTCATATATGTATGTATATATATTTATATATATTTATATTACACATTGATATATTGAAATATAAATGAAGGTAATTGAGGTGAATAATGTAATAAGATAAAAAATGATTGTGATTAAAAAAAATTATGAAAAATGAAATAAAATAAAAAATAAGCGATTAATTAATAATATTTAGGCTTTTCCCACTAATTATACATGATTTTGAAAAATTGAAATACTGTGGAAATAAATTTTTTCTTTCAGTTTCCCTCTTTTCAAAAGTAAATTGAAAATTTTAATATACATACATATATTCATAGATATATATGTATATATATACACATATATATATATATATGTCTATATATGTATATATATATACATATATATATATATGTATGTATATGTATAGATATATATTTATATATATTCATATTATACATCAATATGATAAAATAAAGATAAAGGTAGTTAAGGTGAAGAATGTAATAAAATCAAAAATGATTGTGAATGGAAAAATTATAAGAAATGAAATAAAATGAAAAATAATCTAATAATTTAAAATATTGAGGAATTTCCTAATGATTATACGCAATTTTGAAAAATTGAAATAATGTGAAAAAGAATTTTTTCATTCAATTTTCCATTTTTTAGAAGTAAATTAAAAATTACAATATACACATATATATATATATATATATATATATACATATATACATATATATGTATATATATATTTATATATATCTAAATTGAACATCAATGTCATAGAATATAACTAAAGGTAATTAAGGTAAATAATGTAATGGAATAAAAAATGATTGTGAATGGAAAAGATTATAGAAAAATGAAATAAAATGAAAAATTAGCGAATAATTAAAAATATTTAGGATTTTCGTAATAATCATACATGATTTTGAAAAATTGAAATATCGTAGAAATAAATTTTTTTTAAATTTTTCTGCACTCAAAAGTGAATTGAAAATTACAATATACATATATATATTGATATATATGTGTATAAAAATATATATATATATATTTATATATATATATAAATATATGTGTATATCTTTATATATATTTATATTATACATTAATATAATGAAATATAAATAAAGGTAATTGAGGCAAATAATGTAATAAAATAAAAAATGATTGTGAATGGAAAAAATTATAAAAAATGAAATAAAATAAGAAATAAGCGATTAATTGAAAATATTTAGGCTTTTCCTAATAATTATACATAATTTTGAAAAAAATTGAAATATCATGAAAATATATTTATATATATATATATATATAGATACATATGTATGTATATTTATATATATTTATATTACACATTAATAAAATGGAATATAAATGAAGGTAATCGAGGCGAATAATGTAATAGAATAAAGAATGATTGTGAATAGAAAAAATCATAAAAAATGAAATAAAATGAAAAATAAGCGAATAATTAAAAATATTCAGGCTTTTCCAATAATTATACATGATTTTGAAAAATTGAAATATTGTAGAAATAAGTTTTTTTTCAATTTTCCTCTACTCAAAAGTAAATTGAAAATTACAATATACATATATATATTCATATATATTCATATATGTATAAAAATATGTATATATATATTTATCTATATATATATATATATATATATATATATATGTGTATATATTTATATATATTTATATTATACAATAATGTAATGAAATATAAATAAAGGTAATTGAGGCGAATAATGTAATGAAATGAAGAATAATTTTTATTAAAAAATTATAAGAAATGAAATAAAATAAAAAATAAGCGATCAATTGAAAATATTCAGGCTTTTCCCAATAATTATACATGATTTTGAAAAATTGAAATATCACGAAAATAAATTTATATATATATATATATATAGATACATATGTATATATATTTATATATATTCATATTACACATTAATGAAATGAAATATAAATGAAGGTAATTGAGGCGAATAATGTAATAAAATAAAAAATGATTGTGAATGGAAAAAATTATGAAAAATGGAATAAAATAAAAAATAAGCGATTAATTAAAAATATTCAGGCTTTTCTCAATAATTATACATGATTTTGAAAAATTGAAATATTGTAGAAATGAATTTTTTTTTAATTTTCCTCTACTCAAAAGTAAATTGAAAATTACAATGTACATATATATATTCATATATATATGTATAAAAATATATATATATATCTATATATATATATATATATATATATATGTGTACATATTTATATATATTTATATTATACATTAATGTAATGAAATATAAATAAAGGTAATTGAGGCGAATAATGTAATGGAATGAAAAATAATTGTTATTGAAAAATATTATAAAAAATGAAAGGAATAAAAAATAATTAATTAATTGAAAATATTCAGGCTTTTCCCGAAAATTATACATGATTTTGAAAAATTGAAATATTGTGTATATAAATTTTTTTTTTTTCCCTCTTTTTAAAAGTAAATCGAAAATTATAATATACATATATATATTCATACATATATATATATATATACACATATATATATATATATATATATATATATATGTCTAAATATGTATATATTTATACATATATATATATGTATGTATATGTATAGATATATATTAATATATTTATATTATACATCAATATAATAAAATATGAATGATGGTATTGAAGGTAAATAATGTAATAAAATCAAAAATGATTGTGAATGGAAAAAATTATAAGAAATGAAATTGAATGAAAAATAAGCGCATCATTAAAAATATTCAGGCTTTTCCAATAATTATACATGATTTTGAAATATTGAAATATTGTGAAAATGAATTATTTTTCTCAATTTCCCTCTTTTTGAAAGTAAATTGAAAATTTTAATATACATATATATATTCATATATATATGTATATATATTTATATATATTTATATTACACATTGATATATTGAAATATAAATGAAGGTAATTGAGGTAAATAATGTAATCAAATCAAAAATGATTGTGAATGGAAAAAATTAAAGGAAATGAAATAAAATGAAAAATAAGCGAATAATTGAAAATATTGAGGATTTTCCTAATGATTATGCATAATTTTGAAAAATTAAAATAATGTGAAAAAGAATTTTTCTATTCAATTTTCTATTTTTTAAAAGTAAATTAAAATTTACAATATACATATGTATGTATATATATATATACATATATACATATATATGTATATATATATTTATATATATCTAAATTAAACATAAATGTCATAGAATATAACTGAAGGTCATTAAGGTAAATAATGTAATGAAATAAAAAATGATTGAGGATGGAAAAAATTATAAGAAATGAAATAAAATGAAAAATAAGCGATTATTTAAAAATATTCAGGCTTTTCCCAATAATCATGCATGATTTTGAAAGATTGAAATATTGTGAAAATAAATTTTTTTCTTCAATTTCCCTTTTTTTGAAAGTAAATTGAAAATTTTAATATACATATATATATTCATATATGTATGTATATATATTTATAAAATTTATATTACACATTGATATATTGAAATATAAATGAAGGTAATTGAGGTGAATAATGTAATAAGATAAAAAATGATTGTGATTAAAAAAAATTATAAAAAAAGAAATAAAATAAAAAATAAGCGATTAATTAATAATATTTAGGCTTTTCCCACTAATTATACACGATTTTGAAAAATTGAAATACTGTGAAAATAAATTTTTTCTTTCAGTTTCCCTCTTTTCAAAAGTAAATTGAAAATTTTAATATACATACATATATTCATAGATATATATGTATATATATACACATATATATATTTATGTCTATATATGTATATATATATACATATATATATATATGTATGTATATGTATAGATATATATTTATATATATTTATATTATACATCAATATGATAAAATAAAGATGAAGGTAGTTAAGGTGAAGAATGTAATAAAATCAAAAATGATTGTGAATGGAAAAATTATAAGAAATGAAATAAAATGAAAAATAATTTAATAATTTAAAATATTGAGGATTTTCCTAATGATTATACGCAATTTTGAAAAATTAAAATAATGTGAAAAAGAATTTTTTCATTCAATTTTCCATTTTTTAGAAGTAAATTAAAAATTACAATATACACATATATATATATATATATATACATATATATGTATATATATATTTATATATATCTAAATTGAACATAAATGTCATAGAATATAACTAAAGGTGATTAAGGTAAATAATGTAATGGAATAAAAAATGATTGTGAATGGAAAAGATTATAGAAAAATGAAATAAAATGAAAAATTAGCGAATAATTGAAAATATTTAGGATTTTCGTGATAATCATACATGATTTTGAAAAATTGAAATATCGTAGAAATAAATTTTTTTTAAATTTTTCTGCACTCAAAAGTGAATTGAAAATTACAATATACATATATATATTCATATATATGTGTATAAAAATATATATATATATATATTTATATATATATATAAATATATGTGTATATCTTTATATATATTTATATTATACATTAATATAATGAAATATAAATAAAGGTAATTGAGGCAAATAATGTATTAAAATAAAAAATGATTGTGAATGGAAAAGATTATAAAAAATGAAATAAAATAAGAAATAAGCGATTAATTGAGAATATTCAGGCTTTTCCCAATAATTATACATAATTTTGAAAAAAATTGAAATATCATGAAAATATATTTATATATATATATATATATAGATACATATGTATGTATATTTATATATATTTATATTACACATTAATAAAATGAAATATAAATGAAGGTAATTGAGGCGAATAATGTAATAAAATGAAGTATGATTGTGAATAGAAAAAATCATAAAAAATAAAATAAAATGAAAAATAAGCGAATAATTAAAAATATTCGGGCTTTTCCAATAATTATACATGATTTTGAAAAATTGAAATATTGTAGAAATAAATTTTTTTTCAATTTTCCTCTACTCAAAAGTAAATTGAAAATTACAATATACATATATATATTCATATATATTCATATATGTATAAAAATATGTATATATATATTTATCTATATATATATATATATATATATATATATATATATGTGTATATATTTATATTATACATTAATGTAATGAAATATAAATAAAGGTAATTGAGGCGAATAATGTAATGGAATGAAAAATAATTGTCATTGAAAAATATTATAAAAAATGAAATAAATAAAAAATAATTAATTAATTGAAAATATTCAGGCTTTTCCCGAAAATTATACATGATTTTGAAAAATTGAAATATTGTGTATATAAATTTTTTTTTTTTCCCTCTTTTTAAAAGTAAATCGAAAATTATAATATACATATATATATTCATACATATATATATATATATATACACATATATATATATATATATATGTCTATATATGTATATATTTATACATATATATATATGTATGTATATGTATAGATATATATTTATATATTTATATTATACATCAATATAATAAAATATAAATGATGGTATTGAAGGTAAATAATGTAATAAAATCAAAAATGATTGTGAATGGAAAAAATTATAAGAAATGAAATTGAATGAAAAATAAGCAAATAATTAAAAATATTCAGGATCTTCCTAATAATCATACATGATTTTGAAAAATTGGAATATTGTGGATATAAATTTTATTTTCAATTTTCCTCTACTCAAAAGTAAATTGAAAATGACAATATACAAATATATATTTATATATATATGTATATAAATATATATATATAGATATATATAGATACATATGTATATATATTTATATATATTTATATTATACATTAATATAATGAAATATAAATAAAGGTAATTAAGGCGAATGATGTAATAAAATGAAATATGATCGTGAATGGAAAAACTTATGAAAAATGAAATAAAACAGAGAATAAGCGATTAATCAAACATATTCAGGCTTTTCTCAATAATTATACATGATTTTGAAGAACTAAAATATTGTGAAAATAAAATTTTTTTTTCAATTTTCCTCTTTTTGCAAGAAAATTGAAAATTTTAATATACATATATATATATATTCATACATATATGTATATATATTTATATATAATCATATTATACATTGATATATTAAAATATAAATAAAGGTAATTGAGGTGAATAATGCAATGGAATGATAAAAATGATTGTGAATGGAAAAAATTATGAAAAATGGAATAAAATGAAAAATAAGCGATTAATTAAAAATATTCAGGCTTTTCCCAATAATCATACATGATTTTGAAATATTGAAATATTGTGAAAATGAATTATTTTTCTCAATTTCCCTCTTTTTGAAAGTAAATTGAAAATTTTTATATACATATATATATTCATATATATATGTATATATATTTATATATATTTATATTACACATTGATATATTGAAATATAAATGAAGGTAATTGAGGTATATAATGTAATCAAATCAAAAATGATTGTGAATGGAAAAAATTATAAGAAATGAAATGAAAGAAAAATAAGCGAATAATTGAAAATATTGAGGATTTTCCTAATGATTATGCATAATTTTGAAGAATTAAAATAATGTGAAAAAGAATTTTTCTATTCAATTTTCTATTTTTTAAAAGTAAATTAAAATTTACAATATACATATGTATATATATATATATATATACATATATACATATATATGTATATATATATTTATATATATCTAAACTGAACATAAATGTCATAGAATATGACCAAAGGTAATTAAGGTAAATAATGTGATGAAATAAAAAATGATTGTGAATGGAAAAAATCATAAAAAATGAAATAAAATGAAAAATAAGCGAATAATTAAAAATATTCAGGCTTTTCCAATAATTATACATGATTTTGAAAAATTGAAATATTGTAGAAATAAATTTTTTTTCAATTTTCCTCTACTCAAAAGTAAATTGAAAATTACAATATACATATATATATTCATATATATTCATATATGTATAAAAATATGTATATATATATTCATCTATATATATATATATATATATATATATATATATATATATATATATATATATATATATATATAAATATATATATATGTGTATATATTTATTTATATTCATATTATACAATAATGTAATGAAATGTAAATAAAGGTAATTGAGGCGAATAATGTAATGAAACGAAGAATAATTTTTATTGAAAAATTATAAGAAATGAAATAAAATAAAAAATAAGCGATTAATTGAAAATATTCAGGCTTTTCCCAATAATTATACATGATTTTGAAAAATTGAAATAATGTGTATATAAATTTTTTTTTTTTTCCCTCTTTTCAAAAGAAAATTGAAAATTTTAATATACATATATATATTCATATATATATGTATATATATTCATATATAATCATATTATACATTGATATATTAAAATATAAATAAAGGTAATTGAGGTGAATAATGTAATGAAATAAAAAATGATTGTGATTAAAAAAATTTATAAAAAATAAAATAAAATAAAAAATAAGCGAATAACCAAAACTATTTAGGATTTTTCCAATAATTATGCATGATTTTGAAAAATTGAAATATTGTGGAAATAAATTTTTTTTTTATTTTCCTTCACTTAAAAGTGAATTGAAAATTACAATATACATATATATGTTCATATATATGTGTATAAAAATATATATATATATATTTATATATATATATATATATATTTGTGTATATATTTATATATATTTATATTATACATTAATGTAATGAAATATAAATGGAGGGAATTGAGGCGAATAATGTAATAAAATGAAAAATAATTGTTATTGAAAAAAATTATAAGAAATGAAATAGAATAAAAAATAAGCGATTAATTGAAAATATTCAGGCTTTTACCAATAATTACACATGATTTTGAAAAATTAAAATATTGTGTATGTGAATTTTTTTTTTTCCCCCTCTTTTTGAAAGTAAATTAAAAATTATAATATACATATATATATTCATACATATGTATATATATATATATATGTGTATATATGTACATATATATACATATATATATATGTGTGTATATGTATAGATATATATTTATACATTTATATTATACATCAATATAATAAAATATCAATGAAGGTAATTAAGGTAAATAATGTAATAAAGTAAAGAATAATTGTGAATAGAAAAAATCATAAAAAATGAAATAAAATGAAAAATAAGCGAATAATTGAAAATATTCAGGCTTTTCCAATAATTATACATGATTTTGAAAAATTGAAATATTGTAGAAATGAATTTTTTTTTAATTTTCCTCTACTCAAAAGTAAATTGAAAATTACAATGTACATATATATATTCATATATATATGTATAAAAATATATATATATATATTTATATATATATATATATATATATATATATATGTGTATATATTTATATATATTTATATTATACATTAATGTAATGAAATATAAATAAAGGTAATTGAGGCGAATAATGTAATGAAATGAAAAATAATTGTTATTGAAAAAAATTATAAGAAATGAAATAAAATAAAAAATAAGCAATTAATTGAAAATATTCAGGCTTTTCCCGAAAATTATACATGATTTTGAAAAATTGAAATATTGTGTATATAAATTTTTTTTTTTTCCCTCTTTTTAAAAGTAAATCGAAAATTATAATATACATATATATATTCACACATATATATATATATATATATATATGTCCATATATGTATATATTTATACATATATATATATGTATGTATATGTATAGATATATATTTATATATTTATATCATCTCTCTATCTAATAAAAAAGTTTCAAACAAATGAACGTAGAAAAAGATTATAATAACAATAGTAAAAAAAGATTATAATAACAATAGTAAAAAAAGATTATAATAACAATAGTATACGCATGAAGTTGGCGGTGGGGTGAGATCACGAAAACAAAACAAAAAGCATCTAGCAAACCCTTTGACAGCTGTCATCGGCTGTTTATGACAGTCTTTGACAAATATCTTTATAGGTATCTGTTTCTGACGCGCAAAAAATGAACATGCAAACGAAAATTATCAAGATGATTCCCGACGGTAATTGTCTTTTTCGCGCGTTGACGTATCGTGTATACGGCACTCAGGATCGACACGCAGAGGTGAGACTGAGTATCGTTTCAAATATAGTGGATAATTGGTCTACATTTGCGGGTTTTATTACAGGTAATGAGTCAAACGGTGCTGTGATTAGGTCACCTGGTGATTACAAATCACATATGAATAAAAATGCAAT
This sequence comes from Neodiprion fabricii, assembly GCF_021155785.1. Lineage (NCBI taxonomy): Eukaryota > Metazoa > Arthropoda > Insecta > Hymenoptera > Diprionidae > Neodiprion > Neodiprion fabricii. The sequence goes on from NW_025791580.1 coordinate 228,050, forward strand.
ATATGCAGCTGCGGATATTTTTAAGATATGTTTAATCGTGTATCGCGAAGAACAAATTCATCCACACCGGATCGGATCACAAAATGGAACACAATTCTCGCTACTCTTCACCAGCGACGGAGACAGTGGACACTTTGATGTCTTGCAGAACCAAAATAAAATTCAGACAGTGAGTAATAAGTACGAAAAGTAACAATCAAATAATAGTAAATCCAAATATATCACCAAACAGTCAAAAGGACAGCCAGGATTTACGATGACAATGGAGAAAGGGGGAGTTTCAAGCAGCAGACAAGGCGATGAAGATGGTGGATGGTAGGAAGTATCACAAAAGAAAGAGGAAAATAAAATTGTAAGTGCGAAGAACCAAATAAGCCATAGAATAATATCCATCAAATATTCGTATAACCAGGAAAGAGGACGACCAGGATCGATGTTGAGCACAAGAGAAAGAGGTGTTTTGCGGAATGAACATCAACGCAAATATAGAGAAAAAAATAATATAAAGAAGGTGATTTTGGAGAATAACCGGCAGAGCGGCAGTAAAAATAATTCAACGAAGGGTGTCGAAGAATTAGAAGAATCGATTGCGATGATTGATTCGGAAAATAAATCGAGAGGACGACCAACCAATGTGATGTACATAGAAGAGCGAAAAATTAGACGACGGGAACAGCAGCGAAAATATAGGGAAGCGAACAAAAAATATCATACTGGCTTTTCAACCAACGAACAGAAAGGAGGAGTTTCAACCAGCAGACAAGGCGATGAAGATGGTGGATGGTCGGAAGTATCACAAAGGAAAAAGAAAAATAAAATTTTAAGTGCGAAGAACCAAATAAGCCAGAGAAAAATAATAAACGAATATTCCTATTACCAGGCAAGAGGACGACCATGATCGATGTTGACCACAAGAGAAAGAGGTGTTTTACGGAGTGAACAGCAACATAAATATAGAGAAAAAAATAATATAAAGAAGGTGATTTTGGAGAATAATGGGCAGAGCGGTAGCAGAAATAATTCAGCAAGTCAAGGAGATAGATAGATATCAATAGAGAAGGAACACCAATTTTCAACCAACGAATGGAAGCTTAGATTGATGAAAAAAAGAAAAGTAAGCACAGAAGGAATTGAAGTGGACAGCAAGTGCAGGACCTGTCATTAAATCAACATGAAGGAATTCGCCTGTCTACTAGACAATGCGTAAGGAAATAGTGAGGCGCGAAGCGCCGAACAACGAGGCGCGCAGCGCCGAGTGCCCGAGGCGCGTAGCGCCGAGATGGGGTTGGCCCGCGAAGCGCGCAGGGGCGAAGCCCCTAGTACATCAATATAATAAAACATAATTGAAGGTATTGAAGGTAAATAATGTAATAAAATCAAAAATGATTGTGAATGGAAAAAATTATAAGAAATGAAATTGAATGAAAAATAAGCGAATAATTAAAAATATTCAGGATCTTCCTAATAATCATACATGATTTTGAAAAATTGGAATATTGTGGAAATAAATTTTTTTTCAATTTTCCTCTACTCAAAAGTAAATTGAAAATGACAATATACATATATATATATTTATATATATATGTATATAAATATATATATATATATATATATATAAATACATATGTATATATATTTATATATATTTATATTATACATTAATATAATGAAATATAAATAAAGGTAATTAAGGCGAATGATGTAATAAAATAAAATATGATCGTGAATGGAAAAACTTATAAAGAATGAAATAAAACAGAGAATAAGCGATTAATCAAACATATTCAGGCTTTTCCCAATAATTATACATGATTTTGAAGAATTGAAATATTGTGAAAATAAATTTTTTTTTTCAATTTCCCTCTTTTTGCAAGAAAATTGAAAATTTTAATATACATATATATATTCATATATATATGTATATATATTTATATGTAATCATATTATACATTGATATATTAAAATATAAATAAAGGTAATTGAGGCGAATAATGTAATAAAATAAAAAAAGATTGTGAATGGAAAAATTATAAAAAATGAAATAAGATAAGAAATAAGCGATTAATTGAAAATATTCAGGCTTTTCCCAATAATTATACATGATTTTGAAAAATTGAAACATCACAAAAATAAATTTATATATATATATATATAGATACATATGTATATATATTTATATTACACATTAATAAAATGAAATATAAATGAAGGTGATTGAGGCGAATAATGGAATAAAATGAAAAGTGATTGTGAATGGAAAAAATTATAAAAAATGAAATAAAATGAAAAATAAGCGATTAATTAAAAATATTCAGGCTTTTCTCAATATTTATACATGATTTTGAAAAATTAAAATATTGTAGAAATAAATTTTTATTTAATTCTCCTCTACTCAAAAGTGAATTGAAAATTACAATGTACATATATATATTCATATATATATGTATATATATTTATATATATTTCTTTTATACATTGATATATTGAAATATAAATGAAGGTAATTGAGGCAAATAATGTAATGAAATGAAAAATAATTGTTATTGAAAAAAATTATAAGAAATGAATTAAAATAAAAAAGAAGCGATTAATTGAAAATATTCAGGCTCTTCCCGAAAATTATGCATGACTTTGAAATATTGGAATATTGTGAAAATAAATTTTTATTTTTAATTTCCCGCTCTTTAAAAGTAAATTGAAAATTATGATACATATATATATATATTCGCATATATGTGTATATATATATATATATATATATATATATATGTGTGTATATATTCATATATATTTATATTATACATTAATATAATGAAATATAAATAAAGGTAATTGAGGCGAATAATGTAATAAAATAAGAAATGATTGTGAATGGAAAAAATTATAAAAAATGAAGTAAAACAAAAAATAAGCGATTAATTGAAAATATTCAGGCTTTTCCCAATAATTATACATGATTTTGAAAAATTGAAATATTGTGTATATAAATTTTTTTTTTCTTCCCTCTTTTCAAAAGTAAATCGAAAATTATAATATACATATATATATTCATACGTATATATATATATATACACATATATATATATATGTCTATATATGTATATATATACATATATATATATGTATGTATGTGTATAGATATATATTTATATATATTTATATTATACGTCAATATAATAAAATATAAATGAAGGTAATTAAGGTAAATAATGTAATAAAATCAAAAATGATTGAGAATGGAAAAAATTATAAAAAATGAAATAAAATGAAAAATAAGCGAATAATTAAAAATATTGAGGATTTTTCTAATGATTATACATAATTTTGAAAAATTAAAATAATGTGAAAAAGAATTTTTTTGTTCAATTTTCCATTTTTTAAGAGTAAATTAAAATTTACAATATACATATGTATATATATATATATACATATATACATATATATGTATATATATATTTATATATATCTAAATTAAACATGAATGTCATAGAATATAACTGAAGGTAATTAAGGTAAATAATGTAATAAAATAGAAAATGATTGTGAATGGAAAAGATTATAAAAAATGAAATAAAATGAAAAATAAGCGATTAATTTAAAATATTCAGGCTTTTCCCAATAATCGTACATGATTTTGAAAAATTGAAATATTGTGAAAATAAATTTATATATATATATATATATATATAGATACATATGTATATATATTGATATATATTTATATTACACATTAAGAAAACGAAATATGAATGAAGGTAATAGAGGCGAATAATGTAATAAAATAAAAAATGATTGTAAATGGAAAAAATTATGAAAAATGCAATAAAATGAAAAATAAGCGATTAATTAAAAATATTCAGGCTTTTCCCAATAATCATGCATGATTTTGAAAAATTGGAATATTGTGAAAATAAATTTTTTTTTTCAATTTCCCTCTATTTGAAAGTAAATTGAAAATTTCAATATACATATATATATTCATATATGTATGTATATATATTTATAAATATTTATATTACACATTGATATATTGGAATATAAATGAAGGTAATTGAGGTGAATGATGTAATAAAATAAAAAATGATTGTGATTAAAAAAAAATTATGAAAAGTGGAATAAAATAAAAAATGAGCGAATGATGAAAAATATTCAGGATTTTTCTAATAATTATGCATGATTTTGAAAAATTGAAATATTGTAGAAATGAATTTTTTTTTAATTTTCCTCTACTCAAAAGTAAATTGAAAATTACAATGTACATATATATATTCATATATATATGTATAAAAATATATATATATATCTATATATATATATATATATATATATATATGTGTACATATTTATATATATTTATATTATACATTAATGTAATGAAATATAAATAAAGGTAATTGAGGCGAATAATGTAATGGAATGAAAAATAATTGTTATTGAAAAATATTATAAAAAATGAAAGGAATAAAAAATAATTAATTAATTGAAAATATTCAGGCTTTTCCCGAAAATTATACATGATTTTGAAAAATTGAAATATTGTGTATATAAATTTTTTTTTTTTCCCTCTTTTTAAAAGTAAATCGAAAATTATAATATACATATATATATTCATACATATATATATATATATACACATATATATATATATATATATATATATATATGTCTAAATATGTATATATTTATACATATATATATATGTATGTATATGTATAGATATATATTAATATATTTATATTATACATCAATATAATAAAATATGAATGATGGTATTGAAGGTAAATAATGTAATAAAATCAAAAATGATTGTGAATGGAAAAAATTATAAGAAATGAAATTGAATGAAAAATAAGCGCATCATTAAAAATATTCAGGCTTTTCCAATAATTATACATGATTTTGAAATATTGAAATATTGTGAAAATGAATTATTTTTCTCAATTTCCCTCTTTTTGAAAGTAAATTGAAAATTTTAATATACATATATATATTCATATATATATGTATATATATTTATATATATTTATATTACACATTGATATATTGAAATATAAATGAAGGTAATTGAGGTAAATAATGTAATCAAATCAAAAATGATTGTGAATGGAAAAAATTAAAGGAAATGAAATAAAATGAAAAATAAGCGAATAATTGAAAATATTGAGGATTTTCCTAATGATTATGCATAATTTTGAAAAATTAAAATAATGTGAAAAAGAATTTTTCTATTCAATTTTCTATTTTTTAAAAGTAAATTAAAATTTACAATATACATATGTATGTATATATATATATACATATATACATATATATGTATATATATATTTATATATATCTAAATTAAACATAAATGTCATAGAATATAACTGAAGGTCATTAAGGTAAATAATGTAATGAAATAAAAAATGATTGAGGATGGAAAAAATTATAAGAAATGAAATAAAATGAAAAATAAGCGATTATTTAAAAATATTCAGGCTTTTCCCAATAATCATGCATGATTTTGAAAGATTGAAATATTGTGAAAATAAATTTTTTTCTTCAATTTCCCTTTTTTTGAAAGTAAATTGAAAATTTTAATATACATATATATATTCATATATGTATGTATATATATTTATAAAATTTATATTACACATTGATATATTGAAATATAAATGAAGGTAATTGAGGTGAATAATGTAATAAGATAAAAAATGATTGTGATTAAAAAAAATTATAAAAAAAGAAATAAAATAAAAAATAAGCGATTAATTAATAATATTTAGGCTTTTCCCACTAATTATACACGATTTTGAAAAATTGAAATACTGTGAAAATAAATTTTTTCTTTCAGTTTCCCTCTTTTCAAAAGTAAATTGAAAATTTTAATATACATACATATATTCATAGATATATATGTATATATATACACATATATATATTTATGTCTATATATGTATATATATATACATATATATATATATGTATGTATATGTATAGATATATATTTATATATATTTATATTATACATCAATATGATAAAATAAAGATGAAGGTAGTTAAGGTGAAGAATGTAATAAAATCAAAAATGATTGTGAATGGAAAAATTATAAGAAATGAAATAAAATGAAAAATAATTTAATAATTTAAAATATTGAGGATTTTCCTAATGATTATACGCAATTTTGAAAAATTAAAATAATGTGAAAAAGAATTTTTTCATTCAATTTTCCATTTTTTAGAAGTAAATTAAAAATTACAATATACACATATATATATATATATATATACATATATATGTATATATATATTTATATATATCTAAATTGAACATAAATGTCATAGAATATAACTAAAGGTGATTAAGGTAAATAATGTAATGGAATAAAAAATGATTGTGAATGGAAAAGATTATAGAAAAATGAAATAAAATGAAAAATTAGCGAATAATTGAAAATATTTAGGATTTTCGTGATAATCATACATGATTTTGAAAAATTGAAATATCGTAGAAATAAATTTTTTTTAAATTTTTCTGCACTCAAAAGTGAATTGAAAATTACAATATACATATATATATTCATATATATGTGTATAAAAATATATATATATATATATTTATATATATATATAAATATATGTGTATATCTTTATATATATTTATATTATACATTAATATAATGAAATATAAATAAAGGTAATTGAGGCAAATAATGTATTAAAATAAAAAATGATTGTGAATGGAAAAGATTATAAAAAATGAAATAAAATAAGAAATAAGCGATTAATTGAGAATATTCAGGCTTTTCCCAATAATTATACATAATTTTGAAAAAAATTGAAATATCATGAAAATATATTTATATATATATATATATATAGATACATATGTATGTATATTTATATATATTTATATTACACATTAATAAAATGAAATATAAATGAAGGTAATTGAGGCGAATAATGTAATAAAATGAAGTATGATTGTGAATAGAAAAAATCATAAAAAATAAAATAAAATGAAAAATAAGCGAATAATTAAAAATATTCGGGCTTTTCCAATAATTATACATGATTTTGAAAAATTGAAATATTGTAGAAATAAATTTTTTTTCAATTTTCCTCTACTCAAAAGTAAATTGAAAATTACAATATACATATATATATTCATATATATTCATATATGTATAAAAATATGTATATATATATTTATCTATATATATATATATATATATATATATATATATGTGTATATATTTATATTATACATTAATGTAATGAAATATAAATAAAGGTAATTGAGGCGAATAATGTAATGGAATGAAAAATAATTGTTATTGAAAAAAATTATAAGAAATGAAATAGAATAAAAAATAAGCGATTAATTGAAAATATTCAGGCTTTTACCAATAATTACACATGATTTTGAAAAATTAAAATATTGTGTATGTGAATTTTTTTTTTTCCCCCTCTTTTTGAAAGTAAATTAAAAATTATAATATACATATATATATTCATACATATGTATATATATATATATATGTGTATATATGTACATATATATACATATATATATATGTGTGTATATGTATAGATATATATTTATACATTTATATTATACATCAATATAATAAAATATCAATGAAGGTAATTAAGGTAAATAATGTAATAAAGTAAAGAATAATTGTGAATAGAAAAAATCATAAAAAATGAAATAAAATGAAAAATAAGCGAATAATTGAAAATATTCAGGCTTTTCCAATAATTATACATGATTTTGAAAAATTGAAATATTGTAGAAATGAATTTTTTTTCTAATTTTCCTCTACTCAAAAGTAAATTGAAAATTACAATGTACATATATATATTCATATATATATGTATAAAAATATATATATATATATTTATATATATATATATATATATATATATATGTGTATATATTTATATATATTTATATTATACATTAATGTAATGAAATATAAATAAAGGTAATTGAGGCGAATAATGTAATGAAATGAAAAATAATTGTTATTGAAAAAAATTATAAGAAATGAAATAAAATAAAAAATAAGCAATTAATTGAAAATATTCAGGCTTTTCCCGAAAATTATACATGATTTTGAAAAATTGAAATATTGTGTATATAAATTTTTTTTTTTTCCCTCTTTTTAAAAGTAAATCGAAAATTATAATATACATATATATATTCACACATATATATATATATATATATATATGTCCATATATGTATATATTTATACATATATATATATGTATGTATATGTATAGATATATATTTATATATTTATATCATCTCTCTATCTAATAAAAAAGTTTCAAACAAATGAACGTAGAAAAAGATTATAATAACAATAGTAAAAAAAGATTATAATAACAATAGTAAAAAAAGATTATAATAACAATAGTATACGCATGAAGTTGGCGGTGGGGTGAGATCACGAAAACAAAACAAAAAGCATCTAGCAAACCCTTTGACAGCTGTCATCGGCTGTTTATGACAGTCTTTGACAAATATCTTTATAGGTATCTGTTTCTGACGCGCAAAAAATGAACATGCAAACGAAAATTATCAAGATGATTCCCGACGGTAATTGTCTTTTTCGCGCGTTGACGTATCGTGTATACGGCACTCAGGATCGACACGCAGAGGTGAGACTGAGTATCGTTTCAAATATAGTGGATAATTGGTCTACATTTGCGGGTTTTATTACAGGTAATGAGTCAAACGGTGCTGTGATTAGGTCACCTGGTGATTACAAATCACATATGAATAAAAATGCAATATATGCAGCTGCGGATATTTTTAAGATATGTTTAATCGTGTATCGCGAAGAACAAATTCATCCACACCGGATCGGATCACAAAATGGAACACAATTCTCGCTACTCTTCACCAGCGACGGAGACAGTGGACACTTTGATGTCTTGCAGAACCAAAATAAAATTCAGACAGTGAGTAATAAGTACGAAAAGTAACAATCAAATAATAGTAAATCCAAATATATCACCAAACAGTCAAAAGGACAGCCAGGATTTACGATGACAATGGAGAAAGGGGGAGTTTCAAGCAGCAGACAAGGCGATGAAGATGGTGGATGGTAGGAAGTATCACAAAAGAAAGAGGAAAATAAAATTGTAAGTGCGAAGAACCAAATAAGCCATAGAATAATATCCATCAAATATTCGTATAACCAGGAAAGAGGACGACCAGGATCGATGTTGAGCACAAGAGAAAGAGGTGTTTTGCGGAATGAACATCAACGCAAATATAGAGAAAAAAATAATATAAAGAAGGTGATTTTGGAGAATAACCGGCAGAGCGGCAGTAAAAATAATTCAACGAAGGGTGTCGAAGAATTAGAAGAATCGATTGCGATGATTGATTCGGAAAATAAATCGAGAGGACGACCAACCAATGTGATGTACATAGAAGAGCGAAAAATTAGACGACGGGAACAGCAGCGAAAATATAGGGAAGCGAACAAAAAATATCATACTGGCTTTTCAACCAACGAACAGAAAGGAGGAGTTTCAACCAGCAGACAAGGCGATGAAGATGGTGGATGGTCGGAAGTATCACAAAGGAAAAAGAAAAATAAAATTTTAAGTGCGAAGAACCAAATAAGCCAGAGAAAAATAATAAACGAATATTCCTATTACCAGGCAAGAGGACGACCATGATCGATGTTGACCACAAGAGAAAGAGGTGTTTTACGGAGTGAACAGCAACATAAATATAGAGAAAAAAATAATATAAAGAAGGTGATTTTGGAGAATAATGGGCAGAGCGGTAGCAGAAATAATTCAGCAAGTCAAGGAGATAGATAGATATCAATAGAGAAGGAACACCAATTTTCAACCAACGAATGGAAGCTTAGATTGATGAAAAAAAGAAAAGTAAGCACAGAAGGAATTGAAGTGGACAGCAAGTGCAGGACCTGTCATTAAATCAACATGAAGGAATTCGCCTGTCTACTAGACAATGCGTAAGGAAATAGTGAGGCGCGAAGCGCCGAACAACGAGGCGCGCAGCGCCGAGTGCCCGAGGCGCGTAGCGCCGAGATGGGGTTGGCCCGCGAAGCGCGCAGGGGCGAAGCCCCTAGTACATCAATATAATAAAACATAATTGAAGGTATTGAAGGTAAATAATGTAATAAAATCAAAAATGATTGTGAATGGAAAAAATTATAAGAAATGAAATTGAATGAAAAATAAGCGAATAATTAAAAATATTCAGGATCTTCCTAATAATCATACATGATTTTGAAAAATTGGAATATTGTGGAAATAAATTTTTTTTCAATTTTCCTCTACTCAAAAGTAAATTGAAAATGACAATATACATATATATATATTTATATATATATGTATATAAATATATATATATATATATATATATAAATACATATGTATATATATTTATATATATTTATATTATACATTAATATAATGAAATATAAATAAAGGTAATTAAGGCGAATGATGTAATAAAATAAAATATGATCGTGAATGGAAAAACTTATAAAGAATGAAATAAAACAGAGAATAAGCGATTAATCAAACATATTCAGGCTTTTCCCAATAATTATACATGATTTTGAAGAATTGAAATATTGTGAAAATAAATTTTTTTTTTCAATTTCCCTCTTTTTGCAAGAAAATTGAAAATTTTAATATACATATATATATTCATATATATATGTATATATATTTATATGTAATCATATTATACATTGATATATTAAAATATAAATAAAGGTAATTGAGGCGAATAATGTAATAAAATAAAAAAAGATTGTGAATGGAAAAATTATAAAAAATGAAATAAGATAAGAAATAAGCGATTAATTGAAAATATTCAGGCTTTTCCCAATAATTATACATGATTTTGAAAAATTGAAACATCACAAAAATAAATTTATATATATATATATATAGATACATATGTATATATATTTATATTACACATTAATAAAATGAAATATAAATGAAGGTGATTGAGGCGAATAATGGAATAAAATGAAAAGTGATTGTGAATGGAAAGAATTATAAAAAATGAAATAAAATGAAAAATAAGCGATTAATTAAAAATATTCAGGCTTTTCTCAATATTTATACATGATTTTGAAAAATTAAAATATTGTAGAAATAAATTTTTATTTAATTCTCCTCTACTCAAAAGTGAATTGAAAATTACAATGTACATATATATATTCATATATATATGTATATATATTTATATATATTTCTTTTATACATTGATATATTGAAATATAAATGAAGGTAATTGAGGCAAATAATGTAATGAAATGAAAAATAATTGTTATTGAAAAAAATTATAAGAAATGAATTAAAATAAAAAAGAAGCGATTAATTGAAAATATTCAGGCTCTTCCCGAAAATTATGCATGACTTTGAAATATTGGAATATTGTGAAAATAAATTTTTATTTTTAATTTCCCGCTCTTTAAAAGTAAATTGAAAATTATGATACATATATATATATATTCGCATATATGTGTATATATATATATATATATATATATATATATATATGTGTGTATATATTCATATATATTTATATTATACATTAATATAATGAAATATAAATAAAGGTAATTGAGGCGAATAATGTAATAAAATAAGAAATGATTGTGAATGGAAAAAATTATAAAAAATGAAGTAAAACAAAAAATAAGCGATTAATTGAAAATATTCAGGCTTTTCCCAATAATTATACATGATTTTGAAAAATTGAAATATTGTGTATATAAATTTTTTTTTTCTTCCCTCTTTTCAAAAGTAAATCGAAAATTATAATATACATATATATATTCATACGTATATATATATATATACACATATATATATATATGTCTATATATGTATATATATACATATATATATATGTATGTATGTGTATAGATATATATTTATATATATTTATATTATACGTCAATATAATAAAATATAAATGAAGGTAATTAAGGTAAATAATGTAATAAAATCAAAAATGATTGAGAATGGAAAAAATTATAAAAAATGAAATAAAATGAAAAATAAGCGAATAATTAAAAATATTGAGGATTTTTCTAATGATTATACATAATTTTGAAAAATTAAAATAATGTGAAAAAGAATTTTTTTGTTCAATTTTCCATTTTTTAAGAGTAAATTAAAATTTACAATATACATATGTATATATATATATATACATATATACATATATATGTATATATATATTTATATATATCTAAATTAAACATGAATGTCATAGAATATAACTGAAGGTAATTAAGGTAAATAATGTAATAAAATAGAAAATGATTGTGAATGGAAAAGATTATAAAAAATGAAATAAAATGAAAAATAAGCGATTAATTTAAAATATTCAGGCTTTTCCCAATAATCGTACATGATTTTGAAAAATTGAAATATTGTGAAAATAAATTTATATATATATATATATATATATAGATACATATGTATATATATTGATATATATTTATATTACACATTAAGAAAACGAAATATGAATGAAGGTAATAGAGGCGAATAATGTAATAAAATAAAAAATGATTGTAAATGGAAAAAATTATGAAAAATGCAATAAAATGAAAAATAAGCGATTAATTAAAAATATTCAGGCTTTTCCCAATAATCATGCATGATTTTGAAAAATTGGAATATTGTGAAAATAAATTTTTTTTTTCAATTTCCCTCTATTTGAAAGTAAATTGAAAATTTCAATATACATATATATATTCATATATGTATGTATATATATTTATAAATATTTATATTACACATTGATATATTGGAATATAAATGAAGGTAATTGAGGTGAATGATGTAATAAAATAAAAAATGATTGTGATTAAAAAAAAATTATGAAAAGTGGAATAAAATAAAAAATGAGCGAATGATGAAAAATATTCAGGATTTTTCTAATAATTATGCATGATTTTGAAAAATTGAAATATTGTGAAGATAAATTTTTTTTTTAATTTCCCGCTCTTTAAGAGTAAATAGAAAATTATGATACATATATATATATTCGTAAATATGTGTATATATATATATATATATATATATATATATAGATATATATGTATATATATTTATATATATTCATATTATACATTAATAGAATGATATATAAATGAAGGTGATCAAGGCAAATAGTGTGAAAATATAAAAAATGATTGTGAATGAAAAAAATTTCAAAAAATGAAATAAAATAAACAATAGGCGATTAATTAAGAATATTCAGGCTTTTCCCAATAATTATACATGATTTTGAAAAATTGAAATATTATAAAAATAAATTTATATATATATATATATAGATACATATGGATATATATTTATATATATTTATTTTATACATTGATATAATGAAATATAAATGAAGGTTATAAAGGCGAATAATGTAATAAAATGAAATATGATCGTGAATGAAAAAAATTATAAATAATGACATAAAACAGAAAATAAGCGATTAATTAAAAATATTCAGGCTTTTTCCAATAATAATACATGATTTTGAAGAATTAAAATATTGTGAAAACAAATTTTTTTTTTTAATTACCCTCTTTTTAAAAGTAAATTGAAAATTTTAATAAACATATATATATTCATATATAGATGTATATATATTTATATATAATCATATTATACATTGATATATTAAAATATAAATAAAGGTAATTGAGGAGAATAATGTAATGAAATAAAAAATGATTGTGATTGAAAAAAATTATGAAAAATTAAAAAAAAAAAAAAGTAAGCGAATAATAAAAAATACTTGGGATTTTTCTAATAGATATGCATGATTCTGAAAAATTGAAATATTGTAAAAATGAATTTGTTTTTTCAAGTTCCCGCTCTTTAAAAGTAAATTGAAAATTATGATACGTATATATATATTCGTATATATGTGTATATAGATATATATATATATATATACATATATATATATATATGTGTGTATATATTTATATATATTTATATTATACATTAATATAATGAAATATAAATGAAGGTAATTGAGGCGAATAATGTAATAAAATAAAAAATGATTGTAAATGGAAAAGATTATAAAAAATGAAATAAAATAAAAAATATGCGACCAATCAAAAATATTCAGGCTTCTTCCTATAATTATACATGATTTTGAAAAATTGAAATATCATGAAAATATATTTATATATATATATATATATAGATACATATGTATATATATTTATATATATTTATATTACACATTAATAAAATGAAATATGAATGAAGGTAATTGAGGCGAATAATGTAATAAAATAAAGAATGATTGTGAATAAAAAAAATCACAAAAAATGAAATAAAATAAAAAATAAGCGAATAACCAAAAATATTTGGGATTTTTCCAATAATCATGCATGATTTTGAAAAATTGAAATATTGTGGAAATAAATTTTTTTTTTATTTTCCTTCACTTAAAAGTGAATTGAAAATTACAATATACATATATATATTCATATATATGTGTATAAAAATATATATATATATATTTATATATATATATATATATGTGTGTATATATTTATATATATTTATATTATACATTAATGTAATGAAATATAAATGGAGGGAATTGAGGCGAATAATGTAATAAAATGAAAAATAATTGTTATTGAAAAAAATTATAAGAAATGAGATAGAATAAAAAATAAGCGATTAATTGAAAATATTCAGGCTTTTACCAATAATTACACATGATTTTGAAAAATCAAAATATTGTGTATATGAATTTTCTTTTTTTCCCCTCTTTTTGAAAGTAAATTGAAAATTATAATATACATATATATATTCATACATATGTATATATATATATATACACATATATATATATATATATATATGTATATATGTATATATATATACGTATATATATATGTGTGTATATGTATAGATATATATTTATACATTTATATTATACATCAATATAATAAAATATCAATGAAGGTAATTAAGGTAAATAATGTAATAAGATCAAAAATGATTGTGAATGAAAAAAATCATAAGAAATGAAATTGAATGAAAAATAAGCGAATAATTAAAAATATTCAGGATCTTCCTAATAATCATACATGATTTTGAAAAATTGGAATATTGTAGAAATAAATTTTTTTTCAATTTTCCTCTACTCAAAAGTAAATTGAAAATGACAATATACATATATATATTTATATATATATGTATATAAATATATATATATATATATATATAGATACATATGTATATATATTTATATATATTAATATTATACATTAATATAATAAAATATAAATAAAGGTAATTAAGGCGAATGATGTAATAAAATAAAATATGATCGTGAATGGAAAAACTTATAAAGAATGAAATAAAACAGAGAATAAGCGATTAATCAAACATATTCAGGCTTTTCCCAATAATTATACATGATTTTGAAGAATTGAAATATTGTAAAAATAAATTTTTTTCTTCAATTTCCCTTTTTTTGAAAGTAAATTGAAAATTTTAATATACATATATATATTCATATATGTATGTATATATATTTATATATATTTATATTACACATTGATATATTGAAATATAAATAAAGGTAATTGAGGTGAATAATGTAATAAGATAAAAAATGATTGTGATTAAAAAAAAATTATAAAAAATGAAATAAAATAAAAAATAAGCGATTAATTGATAATATTTAGGCTTTTCCCACTAACTATACATGATTTTGAAAAATCGAAATACTGTGAAAATAAATTTTTTCTTCCAGTTTCCCTCTTTTCAAAAGTCAATTGAAAATTTTAATATACATACATATATTCATAGATATATATGTATATATATACACATATATATATATATATGTCTATATATGTATATATATATACATATATATATATATGTATGTATATGTATAGATATATATTTATATATATTTATATTATACATCAATATGATAAAATAAAGATGAAGGTAGTTAAGGTGAAGAATGTAATAAAATCAAAAATGATTGTGAATGGAAAAATTATAAGAAATGAAATAAAATGAAAAATAATTTAATAATTTGAAATATTGAGGATTTTCCTAATGATTATACGCAATTTTGAAAAATTGAAATAATGTGAAAAAGAATTTTTTCATTCAATTTTCCATTTTTTAGAAGTGAATTAAAAATTACAATATACACATATATGTATATATATATATACATTTATACATATATATGTATATATATATTTATATATACCTAAATTGAACATAAATGTCATAGAATATAACTAAAGGTAATTAAGGTAAATAATGTAATGGAATAAAAAATGATTGTGAATGGAAAAGATTATAGAAAAATGAAATGAAATGAAAAATTAGCGAATAATTAAAAATATTAAGGATTTTCGTAATAATCATACATGATTTTGAAAAATTGAAATATTGTAGAAATAAATTTTTTTTTAATTTTTCTGCACTCAAAAGTGAATTGAAAATTACAATATACATATATATATTCATATATATGTGTATAAAAATATATATATATATATTTATATATATATATAAATATATGTGTATATGTTTATATATATTTATATTATACATTAATATAATGAAATATAAATAAAGGTAATTGAGGCAAATAATGTAATAAAATAAAAAATGATTGTGAATGGAAAAAATTATAAAAAATGAAATAAAATGAGAAATAAGCGATTAATTGAAAATATTCAGGCTTTCCCCAATAATTATACATAATTTTGAAAAAATTGAAATATCATGAAAATATATTTATATATATATATATATATATATAGATACATATGTATGTATATTTATATATATTTATATTACACATTAATAAAATGAAATATAAATGAAGGTAATTGAGGCGAATAATGTAATAAAATAAAGAATGATTGTGAATAGAAAAAATCATAAAAAATAAAATAAAATGAAAAATAAGCGAATAATTTAAAATATTCAGGCTTTTCCAATAATCATACATGATTTTGAAAAATTGAAATATTGTAGAAATAAATTTTTTTTCAATTTTCCTCTACTCAAAAGTAAATTGAAAATTACAATATACATATATATATTCATATATATTCATATATGTATAAAAATATGTATATATATATTTATATATATATATATATATATATATATATATGTGTATATATTTATATATATTTATATTATACAATAATGTAATGAAATATAAATGAAGGTAATTGAGGCGAATAATGTAATGAAATGAAGAATAATTTTCATTAAAAAATTATAAGAAATGACATAAAATAAAAAATAAGCGATTAATTGAATATATTCAGGCTTTTCCCAATAATTATACATGATTTTGAAAAATTGAAATATCACGAAAATAAATTTATATATATATATATATAGATACATATGTATATATATTTATATATATTCATATTACACATTAATGAAATGAAATATAAATGAAGGTAATTGAGGCGAATAATGGAATAAAATGAAAAGTGATTGTGAACGGAAAAAATTATAAAAAATGAAATAAAATGAAAAATAAGCGATTAATTAAAAATATTCAGGCTTTTCTCAATATTTATACATGATTTTGAAAAATTAAAATATTGTAGAAATGAATTTTTTTTTAATTTTCCTCTACTCAAAAGTGAATTGAAAATTACAATGTACATATATATATTCATATATATATGTATAAAAATATATATATATATATTTATATATATATATATATGTGTATATATTTATATATATTTATATTATACATCAATGTAATGAAAATATAAATGAAGGTAATTGAGGCGAATAATGTGATGAAATGAAAAATAATTGTTATTGAAAAAAATTATAAGAAATAAAATAAAATAAAAAAGAAGCGATTAATTGAAAATATTCAGGCTCTCCCCAATAATTATGCATGACTTTGAAATATTGAAATATTGTGAAAATAAATTTTTTTTTTCTATTTCCCGCTCTTTAAAAGTAAATTGAAAATTATGATACATATATATATATTCGTATATATGTATATATATATATATATATATATATATATATATATATGTGTATATATATTCATATATATTTATATTATACATTAATATAATGAAATATAAATAAAGGTAATTGAGGCGAATAATGTCATAAAATAAGAAATGATTGTGAATGGAAAAAATTATAAAAAATGAAGTAAAACAAAAAATAAGCGATTAATTGAAAATATTCAGGCTTTTCCCAATAATTATACATGATTTTGAAAAATTGAAATATTGTGTATGTAAATTTTTTCTTTCTTCCCTCTTTTCGAAAGTAAATCGAAAATTATAATATACATATATATATTCATACGTATATATATATATATATACACATATATATATATATATATGTCTATATATGTATATATATACATATATATATATATATGTCTATATATGTATATATATACATATATATATATGTATGTATGTGTATGGATATATATTTATATATATTTATATTATACGTCAACATAATAAAATATAAATGAAGGTAATTAAGGTAAATAATGTAATAAAATCAAAAATGATTGAGAATGGAAAAAATTATAAAAAATGAAATAAAATGATAAATAAGCGAATAATTAAAAATATTGAGGATTTTCCTAATGATTATACATAATTTTGAAAAATTAAAATAATGTGAAAAAGAATTTTTTTATTCAATTTTCCATTTTTTAAAAGTAAATTAAAATTTACAATATACATATGTATATATATATATACATATATACATATATATGTATATATATATTTATATATATCTAAATTAAACATAAATGTCATAGAATATAACTGAAGGTAATTAAGGTAAATAATGTAATGAAATAAAAAATGATTGTGAATGTAAGAAATTATAGAAAAGTGAAATTAAATGGAAAATAAGCGAATAATTGAAAATATTTCGGATTTTCCTAATAATCATACATGATTTTGAAAAATTAGAATATAGTAGGAATAAATTTTTTTTTAATTTTCCTCTACTTAAAAGTAAAGTGAAAATTACAATATACATATATATATATTCATATATATATGTATATAAATATATGTATGTATATATATATATATATATATATATATATATATATATATATATATATATATATATTTATATATATATATATATATGTGTGTGTATATTTATATTATACATCAATATAATGAAATATGAATGAAGGTGATCACGGCAAATAATGTAATAAAATAAAGAATGATTGTAAACGAAGATAATTATGAAAAATGGAATAAAATTAAAATTAAGCGATTAATTAAAAATATTCATGCTTTTCCCAATAATTATACATGATTTTGGAAAATTGAAATATTGTGAAAATGAATTTTTTTTTTCAATTACCCTCTTTTTAAAAGTAAATTGAAAAATTTAATATACAAATATGTATTCATATATATATATATATATATATATATATACACATATGTATGTATATATGTCTATATATGTATATGTATATACATATATATTTATGAATGTATATGTATAAATATATATTCATATATTTATATTATACATCGATATAATAAAATATAAATGAAGATAATTAAGGTCAATAATGTAATAAAATCAAAAATGATTGTGAATGGAAAAAATTATAAGAAATGAAATAAAATGAAAAATAAGCGAATAATTAAAAATATTGAGGATTTTCCAATAATTATACATGATTTTGAAAAATTGAAATATTGTGTATATAAATTTTTTTTTTTTCCCTCTTTTTAAAAGTAAATCGAAAATTATAATATACATATATATATTCATACATATATATATATATATACACATATATATATATATATATATATATATGTCTATATATGTATATATTTATACATATATATATATGTATGTATATGTATAGACATATATTTATATATTTATATTATACATCAATATAATAAAATATAAATGAAGGTATTGAAGGTAAATAATGTTATAAAATCAAAAATGATTGTGAATGGAAAAAATTATAAGAAATGAAATTGAATGAAAAATAAGCGAATAATTAAAAATATTCAGGCTTTTCCAATAATTATACATGATTTTGAAAAATTGAAATATTGTGTATATAAATTTTTTTTTTTCCCTCTTTTTAAAAGTAAATCGAAAATTATAATATACATATATATATTCATACATATATATATATATATACACATATATATATATATATATATATATGTCTATATATGTATATATTTATACATATATATATATGTATGTATATGTATAGATATATATTTATATATTTATATTATACATCAATATAATAAAATATAAATGAAGGTATTGAAGGTAAATAATGTTATAAAATCAAGAATGATTGTGAATGGAAAAAATTATAAGAAATGAAATTGAATGAAAAATAAGCGAATAATTAAAAATATTCAGGATCTTCCTAATAATCATACATGATTTTGAAAAATTGGAATATTGTGGAAATAAATTTTTTTTCAATTTTCCTCTACTCAAAAGTGAATTGAAAATTACAATGTACATATGTATATTCATATATATATGTATAAAAATATATATATATATATTTATATATATATATATATATATGTGTATGTATTTATATATATTTATATTATACATCAATGTAATGAAAATATAAATGAAGGTAATTGAGGCGAATAATGTAATGAAATGAAAAATAATTGTTATTGAAAAAAATTATAAGAAATAAAATAAAATAAAAAATAAGCGATTAATCGAAAATATTCAGGCTTTTCCCAATAATTATACATGATTTTGAAAAATTGAAATATTGTGTATATAAATTTTTTTTTTTCCCTCTTTTCAAAAGTAAATCGAAAATTATAATATACATATATATATTCATATATATATGTATATATATTTATATATATTTCTTTTATACATTGATATATTGAAATATAAATGAAGGTAATTGAGGCGAATAACGTAATGAAATGAAAAATAATTGTTATTGAAAAAAATTATAAGAAATGAATTAAAACAAAAAAGAAGCGATTAATTGAAAATATTCAGGCTCTTCCCAATAATTATGCATGACTTTGAAGAATTGAAATATTGTGAAAATGAATTTTTTTTTTCAATTTCCCTCTTTTTGCAAGAAAATTGAAAATTTTAATATACATATATATATTCATATATATATGTATATATATTTATATATAATCATATTATACATTGATGTATTAAAATACAAATAAAGGTGATTGAGGCGAATAATGTAATAAAATAAAAAAAGATTGTGAATGGAAAAATTATAAAAAATGAAATAAGATAAGAAATAAGCGATTAATTGAAAATATCCAGGCTTTTCCCAATAATTATACATGATTTTGAAAAATTGAAACATCACGAAAATAAATTTATATATATATATATATAGATACATATGTATATATATTTATATATATTTATATTACACATTAATAAAATGAAATATAAATGAAGGTAATTGAGGCGAATAATGGAATGAAATGAAAAGTGATTGTGAATGGAAAAAATTATAAAAAATGAAATAAAATGAAAAATAAGCGATTAATTAAAAATATTCAGGCTTTTCTCAATATTTATACATGATTTTGAAAAATTAGAATATTGTGGAAATAAATTTTTTTTCAATTTTCCCCTACTCAAAAGTGAATCGAAAATTACAATGTACATATATATATTCATATATATATGTATAAAAATATATATATATATATATTTATATATATATATATATATATGTGTATATATTTATATATATTTATATTATACATTAATGTAATAAAAATATAAATGAAGGTAATTGAGGCGAATAATGTAATGAAGTGAAAAATAATTGTTATTGAAAAAAATTATAAGAAATAAAATAAAATAAAAAATAAGCGATCAATTGAAAATATTCAGGCTCTTCCCAATAATTATGCATGTTCGCTCTTCGGGAGCTTGTATTTCGACCGAGCCGCTTGTAAGGTGTGGTGAGTTGTGGTGTTTAATTTGTATAATGCTATTTATTTATTTTATTTACAATATATACAACTATTTACATGGATGCCAAGTGATGCATGGAGCAGTTTTAGTGACAATGCAATGGGAAGGAGGCGTCAGTGTTGAAGTCAGTCGGCGAGGGGGATCGGTCACGGTCCTGGGTGGCGGAGTGTGCCTGCTCTCCGGCGAACTGGGCGGCGTTAGTGATGATGTCAGTCGTCGAGAGGAATCGGTCACTGTCCTGGGTGGCGGAGTGTGCCTGCTCTCCGGCGAACTGGGAGGCGTTGAGGGACGGCGGTACTCGGTCGGTTTTGCAGGAGACTCCCACTCGCTGTCCGTCGTTTGGGTGCCAATTGTCGCAAAGGACCGCTGCGGTTCAGGAAATGGAGACACAGGAGGTGGGATGTGCCGGTAGTAGCTTGGCGAAGTCAGTCGCGCTCGGCGAACATCCCACAAGGAGAGTAGCACGGCTGGTGGTCTTGTGAGCGGTCGAGCGGGAACGTCTATGAGGTGTAGTGTCCAAGGGACAGGCGGGTTTGATGAAGATGATTTTTGTTTGTCGCTGGCCGAAGCCAGATAAAAGGCGTCCGTCATATAACGTTGCGTCGTCAAGTCTGTTGTTGAGTCCGTCAGCTTGGTCAGTCAGTCGTTGTCGTGATGATGAGATGAAGCAGTGTCGTTCGATGTCGGTTAGAAGCGTCTAGGTGTAGAACTCGAAGTGTCCTGCCGATCGGTCTGATCGGCCGTCTTTTATTCCAGCCTCGGTGGATCCTTAATAGCGGGAGACCACGTTCGGCGCTTACGCAACGCGCTCAGCTGCGTGGGTGGCGTGAGCGGCGTGCGTGACGTCACACTTTCTTTTGGGTCGCGTGATTAGAAAGCACGCGAGGCTGGTTGCCTCGCGTGAGTTGGAAGGCGCGCGACCAACGAGTTGTGTTCACGTTGTTGTGAACAATGCATGACTTTGAAATATTGAAATATTGTGAAAATAAATTTTTTTTTTCAATTTCCCGCTCTTTAAAAGTAAATTGAAAATTATGATACATATATATATATATTCGTATATATGTGTATATATATATATATATATATATATATGTGTGTATATATTCATATATATTTATATTATACATTAATATAATGAAATATAGATAAAGGTAATTGAGGCGAATAATGTAATAAAATAAGAAATGATTGTGAATGAAAAAAATTATAAAAAATGAAGTAAAACAAAAAATAAGCGATGAATTGAAAATATTCAGGCTTTTTCCAATAACTATACATGATTTTGAAAAATTGAAATATTGTGTATATAAATTTTTTTTTTCTTCCCTCTTTCCAAAAGTAAATCGAAAATTATAATATACATATATATATTCATACATATATATATATATGTCTATATATGTATATATATACATATATATATATGTATGTATGTGTATAGATATATATTTATATATATTTATATTATACGTCAATATAATAAAATATAAATGAAGGTAATTAAGGTAAATAATGTAATAAAATCAAAAATAATTGAGAATGGAAAAAATTATAAGAAATGAAATAAAATGAAAAATAAGCGAATAATTAAAAATATTGAGGATTTTTCTAATGATTATACATAATTTTGAAAAATTAAAATAATGTGAAAAAGAATTTTTTTATTCAATTTTCAATTCTTTAAAAGTAAATTAAAATTTACAATATACATATGTATATATATATATAAACATATACACATATATATGTATATATATATTTATATATATCTAAATTAAACATAAATGTCATAGAATATAACTGAAGGTAATTAAGGTAAATAATGTAATGAAATAAAAAATGATTGTGAATGTAAAAAATTATAGAAAAGTGAAATTAAATGGAAAATAAGCGAATAATTGAAAATATTTCGGATTTTCCTAATAATCATACATGATTTTGAAAAATTAGAATATAGTAGGAATAAATTTTTTTTTAATTTTCCTCTACTTAAAAGTAAAGTGAAAATTACAATATACATATATATATTCATTTATATTCATATATGTATAAAAATATGTATATATATAGTTATATATATATATATATCTATATATATATGTGTATATATTTATATATATTCATATTATACAATAATGTAATGAAATATAAATAAAGGTAATTGAGGCGAATAATGTAATGAAATGAAGAATAATTTTTATTAAAAACTTATAAGAAATGAAATAAAATGAAAAATAAGCGAATAACCAAAAATATTTAGGATTTTTCCAATAATTATGCATGATTTTGAAAAATTGAAATATTGTGGAAATAAATTTTTTTTTTATTTTCCTTCACTTAAAAGTGAATTGAAAATTACAATATACATATATATATTCATATATATGTGTATAAAAATATATATATATATATTTATATATGAATATATATATGTGTATATATTTATATATATTTATATTATACATTAATGTAATGAAATATAAATGGAGGGCATTGAGGCGAATAATGTAATAAAATGAAAAATAATTGTTATTGAAAAAAATTATAAGAAATGAAATAGAATAAAGAATAAGCGATTAATTGAAAATATTCAGGCTTTTACCAATAATTACACATGATTTTGAAAAATTAAAATATTGTGTAAATGAATTTTTTTTTTTTCCCCTCTTTTTGAAAGTAAATTGAAAATTATAATATACATATATATATTCATACATATGTATATATATATATATACACATATATATATATATATATATGTGTATATATGTATATATATATACATATATATATATGTGTGTATATGTATAGATATATATTTATACATTTATATTATACATCAATATAATAAAATATCAATGAAGGTAATTAAGGTAAATAATGTAATAAGATCAAAAAAGATTGTGAATGGAAAAAATTATAAGAAATGAAATAAAATGAAAAATAAGCGAATAATTAAAAATATTGAGGATTTTCCTAATGATTATACATAATTTTGAAGAATTAAAATAATGTGAAAAAGAATTTTTTTATTCAATTTTCCATTTTTTAAGAGTAAATTAAAAATTACAATATACATATGAATATATATATATATACATATATACATATATATGTATATATATATTTATATATATCTAGATTAAACATAAATGTCATAGAATATAACTGAAGGTAATTAGGTAAAATAATGTAATAAAATAGAAAATGATTGTGAATGGAAAAAATTATAAGAAATGAAATAAAATGAAAAATAAGCGAATAATTGAAAATATTCAGGATCTTCCTAATAATCATACATGATTTTGAAAAATTGGAATATTGTCGAAATAAATTTTTTTTCAATTTTCCTCTACTCAAAAGTAAATTGAAAATGACAATATACATATATATATTTATATATAATATGTATATAAATATATATATATATATATAGATACATATGTATATATATTTATATATATTTATATTATACATTAATATAATGAAATATAAATAGAGGTAATTAAGGCGAATGATGTAATAAAATAAAATATGATCGTGAATGGAAAAACTTATAAAAAATGAAATAAAACAGAGAATAAGCGATTAATCAAACATATTCAGGCTCTTCCCAATAATTATACATGATTTTGAAAAATTGAAATATCACGAAAATAAATTTATATATATATATATATAGATACATATGTATATATATTTATATATATTCATATTACACATTAATGAAATGAAATATAAATGAAGGTAATTGAGGCGAATAATGTAGTAAAATAAAAAATGATTGTGAATGGGAAAAATTATGAAAAATGGAATAAAATGAAAAATAAGCGATTAATTAAAAATATTCAGGCTTTTCCCAATAATCATACATGATTTTGAAATATTGAAATATTGTGAAAATGAATTATTTTTCTCAATTTCCCTCTTTTTGAAAGTAAATTGAAAATTTTAATATACATATATATATTCATATATATATGTATATATATTTATATATATTTATATTACACATTGATACATTGTAATATAAATGAAGGTAATCGAGGTAAATAATGTAATCAAATCAAAATGATTGTGAATGGAAAAAATTAAAGGAAATAAAATAAAATGAAAAATAAGCGAATAATTGAAAATATTGAGGATTTTTCTAATGATTATGCATAATTTTGAAAAATTAAAATAATGTGAAAAAGAATTTTTCTATTCAATTTCCTATTTTTTAAAAGTAAATTAAAATTTACAATATACATATGTATATATATATATATATACATATATACATATATATGTATATATATATTTATATATATCTAAATTAAACATAAATGTCATAGAATATAACTGAAGGTCATCAAGGTAAATAATGTAATAAAATAAAAAATGATTGAGGATGGAAAAAATTATGAGAAATGAAATAAAATGAAAAATAAGCGATTAATTAAAAATATTCAGGCTTTCCCCAATAATCATACATGATTTTGAAAGATTGAAATATTGTGAAAATAAATTTTTTTCTTCAATTTCCTTTTTTTGAAAGTAAATTGAAAATTTTAATATACATATATATATTCATATATGTATGTATATATATTTATATATATTTATATTACACATTGATATATTGAAATATAAATGAAGGTAATTGAGGTGAATAATGTAATAAGATAAAAAATGATTGTGATTAAAAAAAATTATAAAAAATGAAATAAAATAAAAAATAAGCGATTAATTAATAATATTTAGGCTTTTCCCGCTAATTATACATGATTTTGAAAAATTGAAATACTGTGAAAATAAATTTTTTCTTTCAGTTTCCCTCTTTTCAAAAGTAAATTGAAAATTTTAATATACATACATACTATTCATAGATATATATGTATATATATACACATATATATATATATATGCCTATATATGTATATATATATACATATATATATATATGTATGTATATGTATAGATATATATTTATATATATTTATATTATACATCAATATGATAGAATAAAGATGAAGGTAGTTAAGGTGAAGAATGTAATAAAATCAAAAATGATTGTGAATGGAAAAATTATAAGAAATAAAATAAAATGAAAAATAATTTAATAATTTAAAATATTGAGGATTTCCCAATGATTATACGCAATTTTGAAAAATCAAAATAATGTGAAAAAGAATTTTTTCATTCAATTTTCCATTTTTTAGAAGTAAATTAAAAATTACAATATACACATATATATATATATATATATACATATATACATATGTATGTATATATATATTTATATATATCTAAATTGAACATAAATGTCATAGAATATAACTAAAGGTAATTAAGGTGAATAATGTAATGGAATAAAAAATGATTGTGAATGGAAAAGATTATAGAAAAATGAAATCAAATGAAAAATTAGCGAATAATTAAAAATATTTAGGATTTTCGTAATAATCATACAAGATTTTGAAAAATTGAAATATTGTAGAAATATATTTTTTTTTAATTTTCCTCTACTTAAAAGTAAATTGAAAATTACAATGTACATATATATATTCATATATATATGTATAAAAATATATATATATATATTTATATATATATATATATATATATATGTGTATATATTTATATATATATTTATATTATACATTAATGTAATGAAATATAAATAAAGGTAATTGAGGCGAATAATGTAATGAAATGAAAAATAATTGTTATTGAAAAAAATTATAAGAAATGAAATAAAATAAAAAATAAGCAATTAATTGAAAATATTCAGGCTTTTCCCGAAAATTATACATGATTTTGAAAAATTGAAATATTGTGTATATAAATTTTTTTTTTTTTCCCTCTTTTTAAAAGTAAATCGAAAATTATAATATACATATATATATTCATACATATATATATATATATATTATATATACACATATATATATATATATATATATGTCTATATATGTATATATTTATACATATATATATATGTATGTATATGTATAGATATATATTTATATATTCATATTATACATCAATATAATAACATATAAATGAAGGTATTGAAGGTAAATAATGTAATAAAATCAAAAATGATTGTGAATGGAAAAAATGATAAGAAATGAAATTGAATGAAAAATAAGCGAATAATTAAAAATATTCAGGATCTTCCTAATAATCATACATGATTTTGAGAAATTGGAATATTGTGGAAATAAATTTTTTTTTCAATTTTCCTCTACTCAAAAGTAAATTGAAAATGACAATAAACATATACATATTTATATATATATGTATATAAATATATATATATATATATAGATACATATGTATATATATTTATATATATTTATATTATACATTAATATAATGAAATATAAATAAAGGTAATTAAGGCGAATAATGTAATAAAATAAAATATGATCGTGAATGGAAAAACTTATAAAAAATGAAATAAAACAGAGAATAAGCGATTAATCAAACATATTCAGGCTTTTCACAATAATTATACATGATTTTGAAGAATTGAAATATTGTGAAAATAAATTTTTTTTTTCAATTTCCCTCTTTTTGCAAGAAAATTGAAAATTTTAATATACATATATATATTCATATATATATGTATATATATTTATATATAATCATATTATACAGTGATATATTAAAATATAAATAAAGGTAATTGAGGCGAATAATGTAATAAAATAAACAAAGATTGTGAATGGAAAAATTATAAAAAATGAAATGAGATAAGAAATAAGCGATTAATTGAAAATATTCAGGCTTTTTCCAAAAATCATACATGATTTTGAAAAATTAGAATATAGTAGGAATAAATTTTTTTTTAATTTTCCTCTACTTAAAAGTAAAGTGAAAATTACAATATACATATATATATATTCATATATATATGTATATAAATATATGTATGTATATATATATATATATATATATATATATATATATATATATATATATATATATATATATATATATATATATATATTTATATATATATATATATATATGTGTGTGTATATTTATATTATACATCAATATAATGAAATATGAATGAAGGTGATCACGGCAAATAATGTAATAAAATAAAGAATGATTGTAAACGAAAATAATTATGAAAAATGGAATAAAATAAAAATTAAGCGATTAATTAAAAATATTCATGCTTTTCCCAATAATTATACATGATTTTGGAAAATTGAAATATTGTGAAAATGAATTTTTTTTTTCAATTACCCTCTTTTTAAAAGTAAATTGAAAAATTTAATATACAAATATGTATTCATATATATATATATATATATATATATATACACATATGTATGTATATATGTCTATATATGTATATGTATATACATATATATTTATGAATGTATATGTATAAATATATATTCATATATTTATATTATACATCGATATAATAAAATATAAATGAAGGTAATTAAGGTCAATAATGTAATAAAATCAAAAATGATTGTGAATGGAAAAAATTATAAGAAATGAAATAAAATGAAAAATAAGCGAATAATTAAAAATATTGAGGATTTTCCAATAATTATACATGATTTTGAAAAATTGAAATATTGTGTATATAAATTTTTTTTTTTTCCCTCTTTTTAAAAGTAAATCGAAAATTATAATATACATATATATATTCATACATATATATATATATATACACATATATATATATATATATATATATATATATGTCTATATATGTATATATTTATACATATATATATATGTATGTATATGTATAGACATATATTTATATATTTATATTATACATCAATATAATAAAATATAAATGAAGGTATTGAAGGTCAATAATGTTATAAAATCAAAAATGATTGTGAATGGAAAAAATTATAAGAAATGAAATTGAATGAAAAATAAGCGAATAATTAAAAATATTCAGGCTTTTCCAATAATTATACATGATTTTGAAAAATTGAAATATTGTGTATATAAATTTTTTTTTTTCCCTCTTTTTAAAAGTAAATCGAAAATTATAATATACATATATATATTCATACATATATATATATATATATACACATATATATATATATATATATATATGTCTATATATGTATATATTTATACATATATATATATGTATGTATATGTATAGATATATATTTATATATTTATATTATACATCAATATAATAAAATATAAATGAAGGTATTGAAGGTAAATAATGTTATAAAATCAAGAATGATTGTGAATGGAAAAAATTATAAGAAATGAAATTGAATGAAAAATAAGCGAATAATTAAAAATATTCAGGATCTTCCTAATAATCATACATGATTTTGAAAAATTGGAATATTGTGGAAATAAATTTTTTTTCAATTTTCCTCTACTCAAAAGTGAATTGAAAATTACAATGTACATATGTATATTCATATATATATGTATAAAAATATATATATATATATTTATATATATATATATATATATGTGTATGTATTTATATATATTTATATTATACATCAATGTAATGAAAATATAAATGAAGGTAATTGAGGCGAATAATGTAATGAAATGAAAAATAATTGTTATTGAAAAAAATTATAAGAAATAAAATAAAATAAAAAATAAGCGATTAATCGAAAATATTCAGGCTTTTCCCAATAATTATACATGATTTTGAAAAATTGAAATATTGTGTATATAAATTTTTTTTTTTCCCTCTTTTCAAAAGTAAATCGAAAATTATAATATACATATATATATTCATATATATATGTATATATATTTATATATATTTCTTTTATACATTGATATATTGAAATATAAATGAAGGTAATTGAGGCGAATAACGTAATGAAATGAAAAATAATTGTTATTGAAAAAAATTATAAGAAATGAATTAAAACAAAAAAGAAGCGATTAATTGAAAATATTCAGGCTCTTCCCAATAATTATGCATGACTTTGAAGAATTGAAATATTGTGAAAATGAATTTTTTTTTTCAATTTCCCTCTTTTTGCAAGAAAATTGAAAATTTTAATATACATATATATATTCATATATATATGTATATATATTTATATATAATCATATTATACATTGATGTATTAAAATACAAATAAAGGTGATTGAGGCGAATAATGTAATAAAATAAAAAAAGATTGTGAATGGAAAAATTATAAAAAATGAAATAAGATAAGAAATAAGCGATTAATTGAAAATATCCAGGCTTTTCCCAATAATTATACATGATTTTGAAAAATTGAAACATCACGAAAATAAATTTATATATATATATATATAGATACATATGTATATATATTTATATATATTTATATTACACATTAATAAAATGAAATATAAATGAAGGTAATTGAGGCGAATAATGGAATGAAATGAAAAGTGATTGTGAATGGAAAAAATTATAAAAAATGAAATAAAATGAAAAATAAGCGATTAATTAAAAATATTCAGGCTTTTCTCAATATTTATACATGATTTTGAAAAATTAGAATATTGTGGAAATAAATTTTTTTTCAATTTTCCCCTACTCAAAAGTGAATCGAAAATTACAATGTACATATATATATTCATATATATATGTATAAAAATATATATATATATATATTTATATATATATATATATATATGTGTATATATTTATATATATTTATATTATACATTAATGTAATAAAAATATAAATGAAGGTAATTGAGGCGAATAATGTAATGAAGTGAAAAATAATTGTTATTGAAAAAAATTATAAGAAATAAAATAAAATAAAAAATAAGCGATCAATTGAAAATATTCAGGCTCTTCCCAATAATTATGCATGTTCGCTCTTTGGGAGCTTGTATTTCGACCGAGCCGCTTGTAAGGTGTGGTGAGTTGTGGTGTTTAATTTGTATAATGCTATTTATTTATTTTATTTACAATATATACAACTATTTACATGGATGCCAAGTGATGCATGGAGCAGTTTTAGTGACAATGCAATGGGAAGGAGGCGTCAGTGTTGAAGTCAGTCGGCGAGGGGGATCGGTCACGGTCCTGGGTGGCGGAGTGTGCCTGCTCTCCGGCGAACTGGGCGGCGTTAGTGATGATGTCAGTCGTCGAGAGGAATCGGTCACTGTCCTGGGTGGCGGAGTGTGCCTGCTCTCCGGCGAACTGGGAGGCGTTGAGGGACGGCGGTACTCGGTCGGTTTTGCAGGAGACTCCCACTCGCTGTCCGTCGTTTGGGTGCCAATTGTCGCAAAGGACCGCTGCGGTTCAGGAAATGGAGACACAGGAGGTGGGATGTGCCGGTAGTAGCTTGGCGAAGTCAGTCGCGCTCGGCGAACATCCCACAAGGAGAGTAGCACGGCTGGTGGTCTTGTGAGCGGTCGAGCGGGAACGTCTATGAGGTGTAGTGTCCAAGGGACAGGCGGGTTTGATGAAGATGATTTTTGTTTGTCGCTGGCCGAAGCCAGATAAAAGGCGTCCGTCATATAACGTTGCGTCGTCAAGTCTGTTGTTGAGTCCGTCAGCTTGGTCAGTCAGTCGTTGTCGTGATGATGAGATGAAGCAGTGTCGTTCGATGTCGGTTAGAAGCGTCTAGGTGTAGAACTCGAAGTGTCCTGCCGATCGGTCTGATCGGCCGTCTTTTATTCCAGCCTCGGTGGATCCTTAATAGCGGGAGACCACGTTCGGCGCTTACGCAACGCGCTCAGCTGCGTGGGTGGCGTGAGCGGCGTGCGTGACGTCACACTTTCTTTTGGGTCGCGTGATTAGAAAGCACGCGAGGCTGGTTGCCTCGCGTGAGTTGGAAGGCGCGCGACCAACGAGTTGTGTTCACGTTGTTGTGAACAATGCATGACTTTGAAATATTGAAATATTGTGAAAATAAATTTTTTTTTTCAATTTCCCGCTCTTTAAAAGTAAATTGAAAATTATGATACATATATATATATATTCGTATATATGTGTATATATATATATATATATATATATATGTGTGTATATATTCATATATATTTATATTATACATTAATATAATGAAATATAGATAAAGGTAATTGAGGCGAATAATGTAATAAAATAAGAAATGATTGTGAATGAAAAAAATTATAAAAAATGAAGTAAAACAAAAAATAAGCGATGAATTGAAAATATTCAGGCTTTTTCCAATAACTATACATGATTTTGAAAAATTGAAATATTGTGTATATAAATTTTTTTTTTCTTCCCTCTTTCCAAAAGTAAATCGAAAATTATAATATACATATATATATTCATACATATATATATGTCGGAGAAGAATAAAGAGGATGCATCATCAAGTGAATTGGAAACTTGAACTTTGAATGAGTTCGCCGTATCAAGCGTCAAGCGTTATTCAACATGCTTTGAATATAGAACAAACAAATGAATTGTTTATAACAACGCTTGGATGAAATCGACAGTCACGGAAAAGCAAGCGAATTGACCGGACGTGTTGAGATCATCGCGCTTTCTATAATGAACAATCCACAAATTGGAAATCCTACATCCTCTCCGCCCTTCCGTGGCTTCACCCCGACATCAGAAGTGGGATCAGAATCTGCCTCTCGCCGATCAGAATCTGCTTCTCACCGAGAAGAGAGACGTGACGACGCAAAATGGCAAATGCTTTTACAACAGCAGCAAAATAATTTCATGCAGATTATTGAGGCAATGAAGAAACCTTCTCATACGAAAATCGAGTTACCTGACTTTGACCCAGAAAAAGTGAGCGATACTCGAGCTTGGATTCGTACGGCAGACATGTGTATGTCGGAGCATCCGTTAGAAGGAGCGTCGCTCATGAACGCTTTGAGCCGTGCGATGAAAGGAGAGGCATTATCCTGGCTGACCCAAAACGTATTTGACGGAATAAATTGGAATGAATTTAAAGAAATATTTTCTCTACGATTTGAATGTCCGGAAACCCTCGCCGCTTTCTTAATGAATATCAATCAAGGAAGGCCAAAGGAAGGAGAATGTATCGCCGCTTATTCAGCCACTGTGATAACCTCGTTGATGAACCGATGGAAGAATCTCTCTATGGAACAGATTGCTGTGTCCTTCGTCCTCAGTCACATTTCTCAATTTGAACCACGACTTCAACGCCTTGCTTTCACGGAAGAAATTGAGACACGGAATAAATTACAAAAAGAATTGAAGGCGGTATATTACTTGAAGAGGAAAAACTCGGAACTTCACACTGAACAACGTCACAGCGAAGCAAAAAGATTTAAAGAAAAATCGTCTACCAGCCTTCTGAAATGTTTCACCTGTGGAAAGATCGGGCATAAATCGTCTGTGTGCTATCAAAGAAAAGAGAAAAATGCAGCATCAAATGTGTGGCAGAGAGATGCATCTACAAGCAGTGACACGAGGAAGCCTATAACCTGTTTCAAGTGCAAGGAACCTGGGCATTATTCTTCGCAATGTCCTGGAATGAATAAGAAGCCATCGTCAGGACGCTTCAACGGATCCAATATCGAACGACGAGTGGATATTTGTGAAGTGAATTCGCCTTCTGGCATTTTGAGGCATGCAGGTGAGCAGTTTTCATTTAATTTTGATTCTGGAGCCGAATGTTCTTTAATAAAAGAATCAGTGTCGTCAAGGTTTTCCGGGAAAAGACTTGATAATATCGTCACTATGACTGGAATTGGACAAACAAGTGTCCATAGTACTTTGCAAATTCTTACCAAAGTAAACATTGACGACATTGCCTTAGAAATTCTTTTTCATGTTCTGCCAAGTCATTATTTGAGGAGTGATATTTCGATTGGTCGTGAAATTTTGAGTCAGGGTTTGACTGTGCTTGTATCTTCTAACGAATTGAAATTAATGCGTGAAATCCGTGTTGATGCTTGCAAAATTGGAGAATCAATCGAAGTAAATTTTGACAAAATTGAGACTGACATTTCTTTTGAGTCAAAAGAACGGTTGCTCTCAATTTTACAAGAATTTAGAGAGCAATTTATAACCGGTACACCAAAGCAACCTGCTAAAACGGACCCAATGCAAATTCGCCTGAAAGATCCAAATAAGACGGTATATAGACGTCCATATAGATTGAGCCACGATGAACAAAAAAATAGTTCAAAATAAAATCAAAGAGTTACTTGCTGCAAACGTAATTCGCCCAAGCTCATCTCCATTCGCTAGCCCTATCCTTCTCGTGAAGAAAAAGGACGGGTCAGACAGAATGTGTGTTGATTATCGAGAACTAAACGATAATACTGTACCTGACAGATTCCCATTGCCACTAATTTCTGACCAAGTAAATAGATTACATGGGGCGAAATACTTTTCTAGCTTAGATATGGCATCTGGATTCCATCAGATCCCTATCCATGAAAATTCAATCGAATATACAGCTTTCATTACTCACAATGGACAGTATGAATATCTGTCCATGCCATTCGGGCTTCGAAATGCACCATCTGTTTTCCAGAGGGCCGTTTACAAGGCTTTGGGAGAATTGGCGAATAGTTTTGTCATTATTTACATGGATGATATTCTTATTGTTGCATCCAATGAGGACGAAGCCCTGGAGAGGTTGAAGCTTGTATTAAAAGTTTTGATAGATATTGGCTTTACTTTCAACATCAAAAAATGCTCTTTCTTAAAACAAAAAGTAGAGTATCTCGGTTATGAAGTTTGCAACGGAGAAATCCGACCAAATAAGAAAAAAAATTTAGCTCTAATATCTTTACCCTCTCCTAAAACGGTAACACAATTACGGCAATTCATTGGTTTGGCATCTTACTTCCGTCAATTCATTCCAAGGTTCTCTCAAATTGCGGCTCCTTTATACGCGCTAACTTCCGCAACAAAAGGAAACATTGAATGGAAAGAATTACATGAGAATATTAGAACACAAATAATTTCAGTACTTACCAATGAGCCAGTACTGACAATATTTGACCCGAATTGTCTTACTGAATTACATACTGATGCAAGTTCGATGGGATATGGGGCAATTCTAATGCAAAAAAAAGAAAATATATTGCGCGTGATTGCTTATTTTAGTAAACGTACTTCACCTGCTGAATCGAAATATCATTCGTACGAGTTGGAAACACTTGCTGTTGTTAACGCGGTTAAACATTTTCGACACTTTTTATACGGACGCAAATTTCTTGTCGTCACAGATTGCAACTCTCTGCAATCTTCGAAAAAAAAAAAAGATCTTACTCCGAGAGTGCATAGATGGTGGGCTTTTCTTCAAGCTTTCGATTTCGAAATAGTAAAACGAAATGGAAAGAAAATGAGTCATGCGGACTTCTTTTCGAGAAATCCGTTACCAGATTCAATAAAAGAAAATTATAATAAACCCGAGCACAAAGAGGTCAATTTAACTAATCTCTCAAATACATGGCTATTTGCTGAACAGCAACGTGATGAAGAAATTTCAAAATTAATTAAAAATTTAACTGAAGAAAAGTTGAATGACGAATTAGCAAAAACTTACGAATTACGCTCTGGAATTCTTTTTCGTAAAATACAAAGACACGGGAAAACGCGATCTCTACCTATTTTGCCACGAGCGTACAGATGGTCAGTTATTAACGCTACCCATGAAGCATTGGTACATTTGGGATGGGAAAAGACCCTTGAGAAAATTTATGATTCATTCTGGTTTGACGGAATGTCAAGATATGTTCGAAAATTCGTTGAAAATTGTTTGACATGTAAAATTTCCAAAACAAATTCGGGAAAAATTCAGGCTGAATTGCATCCCATTCCTAAAGTCGCAATTCCTTGGAATACCATTCACATCGACGCTACTGGCAAATTAAGTGGTAAAAATGATAAGAAAGAGTACGTTTTCGTTTTAATTGATTCTTTCACCAAATTTGTTCTTCTTCGTCATACATTGCATATTGATACTAGCAATAGCATTAAAGCATTGAAATCTGGTATTTCTCTATTTGGCTCTCCCACTCGCGTAATTGCGGACCAGGGTCGTTGTTTCGCGAATAGTGATTTTCGAGAATTTTGTTTGGCTCACAATATCAAGTTGCACTTGATTGCAACTGGAAGCTCGCGCGCAAATGGTCAGGTGGAGCGAGTAATGAGCACTCTAAAGAACATGCTAACTACCGTAGAAATAACCGGCGACCGGTCTTGGCAGGATGCATTGCCTGATGTACAATTAGCACTAAATTGCACGATCAACCGAGTCACAAAATCTAGTCCTCTCGAATTAATGATAGGAAAAGTCGCCAGACCTCTTGAGCTCATGTTTGTTTCTGAGGAGGAGTATGTGGAGGACTTATCTGAAATTAGAACACTTGCAATCGAGAATATTAACAAAAATGCAGAATATGAGAAGGAAAGGTTTGACCGAACAAAGGCAAAAGTAATCAAATTTTCTTTAAACGAATTTGTTCTTTTAAAGAATGAAGAGAGAAATCAAACAAAATTAGATGCAAAATACAAAGGCCCGTATAAAATTATTGAAGTATTAGAGGGCAACAGATATCTTTTGAAAGCTTTGAATTCCAATCGTACATTTAAATACGCACATGACCGGATGCGAAAAATGCCAGAGGGTAACATTCCGGAAGAATTGGAAATGAGTAAAGAAAATTTTGAATAATGAAATATTTAAGTGTGTAAATATTTGAAGTGTAAACTAAATACATGATTACTTTTGGAGAAAAATTGTTTACATGAAAGTTTGTAGCCGTAGCTCGGTCGAAATCGGAATTTCTTCGATGAAACCGTGAGTGTGCGGTGGGCAGCTTCATGTAACAGTTGTGTCAGAAAAATCACTCAAGGGAAGTGATTAGACATTGACCACTCAAGGGAAGTGGTCAAGAACATTTGTCACTCAAGGGAAGTGATAGAAATGTTGGTCACTCAAGGGAAGTGAACGAAATGTAAAAAAATGTATTTAGTCTTTAAAATTATCCATATGTATCGAAATTAATTGCTTTGTCAATAAATGTGGGATTGGAACTGAAATTTAAGTTTTCTGTTCAATATAAATGATTAAAGTAAGATTGAATTCATTTAAAACGAACTTTTACTGCTGGAGAATTGAATTTCTTGCAGATCACTTCACATGGGGACATGTGATTTGTCAGGATGGCCGTGTCGGAGAAGAATAAAGAGGATGCATCATCAAGTGAATTGGAAACTTGAACTTTGAATGAGTTCGCCGTATCAAGCGTCAAGCGTTATTCAACATGCTTTGAATATAGAACAAACAAATGAATTGTTTATAACAACGCTTGGATGAAATCGACAGTCACGGAAAAGCAAGCGAATTGACCGGACGTGTTGAGATCATCGCGCTTTCTATAATGAACAATCCACAAATTGGAAATCCTACATCCTCTCCGCCCTTCCGTGGCTTCACCCCGACATATATATATGTCTATATATGTATATATATACATATATATATATGTATGTATGTGTATAGATATATATTTATATATATTTATATTATACGTCAATATAATAAAATATAAATGAAGGTAATTAAGGTAAATAATGTAATAAAATCAAAAATAATTGAGAATGGAAAAAATTATAAGAAATGAAATAAAATGAAAAATAAGCGAATAATTAAAAATATTGAGGATTTTTCTAATGATTATACATAATTTTGAAAAATTAAAATAATGTGAAAAAGAATTTTTTTATTCAATTTTCAATTCTTTAAAAGTAAATTAAAATTTACAATATACATATGTATATATATATATAAACATATACACATATATATGTATATATATATTTATATATATCTAAATTGAACATAAATGTCATAGAATATAACTGAAGGTAATTAAGGTAAATAATGTAATGAAATAAAAAATGATTGTGAATGTAAAAAATTATAGAAAAGTGAAATTAAATGGAAAATAAGCGAATAATTGAAAATATTTCGGATTTTCCTAATAATCATACATGATTTTGAAAAATTAGAATATAGTAGGAATAAATTTTTTTTTAATTTTCCTCTACTTAAAAGTAAAGTGAAAATTACAATATACATATATATATTCATTTATATTCATATATGTATAAAAATATGTATATATATATTTATATATATATATATATCTATATATATATGTGTATATATTTATATATATTCATATTATACAATAATGTAATGAAATATAAATAAAGGTAATTGAGGCGAATAATGTAATAAAATGAAGAATAATTTTTATTAAAAACTTATAAGAAATGAAATAAAATGAAAAATAAGCGAATAACCAAAAATATTTAGGATTTTTCCAATAATTATGCATGATTTTGAAAAATTGAAATATTGTGGAAATAAATTTTTTTTTTATTTTCCTTCACTTAAAAGTGAATTGAAAATTACAATATACATATATATATTCATATATATGTGTATAAAAATATATATATATATATTTATATATGAATATATATATGTGTATATATTTATATATATTTATATTATACATTAATGTAATGAAATATAAATGGAGGGCATTGAGGCGAATAATGTAATAAAATGAAAAATAATTGTTATTGAAAAAAATTATAAGAAATGAAATAGAATGAAGAATAAGCGATTAATTGAAAATATTCAGGCTTTTACCAATAATTACACATGATTTTGAAAAATTAAAATATTGTGTATATGAATTTTTTTTTTTTCCCCTCTTTTTGAAAGTAAATTGAAAATTATAATATACATATATATATTCATACATATGTATATATATATATATACACATATATATATATATATATATGTGTATATATGTATATATATATACATATATATATATGTGTGTATATGTATAGATATATATTTATACATTTATATTATACATCAATATAATAAAATATCAATGAAGGTAATTAAGGTAAATAATGTAATAAGATCAAAAAAGATTGTGAATGGAAAAAATTATAAGAAATGAAATAAAATGAAAAATAAGCGAATAATTAAAAATATTGAGGATTTTCCTAATGATTATACATAATTTTGAAGAATTAAAATAATGTGAAAAAGAATTTTTTTATTCAATTTTCCATTTTTTAAGAGTAAATTAAAAATTACAATATACATATGAATATATATATATATACATATATACATATATATGTATATATATATTTATATATATCTAGATTAAACATAAATGTCATAGAATATAACTGAAGGTAATTAAGGTGAATAATGTAATAAAATAGAAAATGATTGTGAATGGAAAAAATTATAAGAAATGAAATAAAATGAAAAATAAGCGAATAATTGAAAATATT
The DNA here is from genome assembly GCF_021155785.1 of Neodiprion fabricii. NCBI lineage: Eukaryota > Metazoa > Arthropoda > Insecta > Hymenoptera > Diprionidae > Neodiprion > Neodiprion fabricii. The sequence goes on from NW_025791580.1 coordinate 268,407, forward strand.
CAGGATCTTCCTAATAATCATACATGATTTTGAAAAATTGGAATATTGTGGAAATAAATTTTTTTTCAATTTTCCTCTACTCAAAAGTAAATTGAAAATGACAATATACATATATATATTTATATATATATGTATATAAATATATATATATATATATAGATACATATGTATATATATTTATATATATTTATATTATACATTAATATAATGAAATATAAATAGAGGTAATTAAGGCGAATGATGTAATAAAATAAAATATGATCGTGAATGGAAAAACTTATAAAAAATGAAATAAAACAGAGAATAAGCGATTAATCAAACATATTCAGGCTTTTCCCAATAATTATACATGATTTTGAAAAATTGAAATATCACGAAAATAAATTTATATATATATATATATAGATACATATGTATATATATTTATATATATTCATATTACACATTAATGAAATGAAATATAAATGAAGGTAATTGAGGCGAATAATGTAGTAAAATAAAAAATGATTGTGAATGGGAAAAATTATGAAAAATGGAATAAAATGAAAAATAAGCGATTAATTAAAAATATTCAGGCTTTTCCCAATAATCATACATGATTTTGAAATATTGAAATATTGTGAAAATGAATTATTTTTCTCAATTTCCCTCTTTTTGAAAGTAAATTGAAAATTTTAATATACATATATATATTCATATATATATATGTATATATATTTATATATATTTATATTACACATTGATACATTGTAATATAAATGGAGGTAATCGAGGTAAATAATGTAATCAAATCAAAAATGATTGTGAATGGAAAAAATTAAAGGAAATAAAATAAAATGAAAAATAAGCGAATAATTGAAAATATTGAGGATTTTTCTAATGATTATGCATAATTTTGAAAAATTAAAATAATGTGAAAAAGAATTTTTCTATTCAATTTCCTATTTTTTAAAAGTAAATTAAAATTTACAATATACATATGTATATATATATATATATACATATATACATATATATGTATATATATATTTATATATATCTAAATTAAACATAAATGTCATAGAATATAACTGAAGGTCATCAAGGTAAATAATGTAATGAAATAAAAAATGATTGAGGATGGAAAAAATTATGAGAAATGAAATAAAATGAAAAATAAGCGATTAATTAAAAATATTCAGGCTTTCCCCAATAATCATACATGATTTTGAAAGATTGAAATATTGTGAAAATAAATTTTTTTCTTCAATTTCCCTTTTTTTGAAAGTAAATTGAAAATTTTAATATACATATATATATTCATATATGTATGTATATATATTTATATATATTTATATTACACATTGATATATTGAAATATAAATGAAGGTAATTGAGGTGAATAATGTAATAAGATAAAAAATGATTGTGATTAAGAAAAATTATAAAAAATGAAATAAAATAAAAAATAAGCGATTAATTAATAATATTTAGGCTTTTCCCGCTAATTATACATGATTTTGAAAAATTGAAATACTGTGAAAATAAATTTTTTCTTTCAGTTTCCCTCTTTTCAAAAGTAAATTGAAAATTTTAATATACATACATATATTCA
>NW_025791580.1:272500-280000 GCF_021155785.1 Neodiprion fabricii
ACATATATATTTATGAATGTATATGTATAAATATATATTCATATATTTATATTATACATCGATATAATAAAATATAAATGAAGGTAATTAAGGTCAATAATGTAATAAAATCAAAAATGATTGTGAATGGAAAAAATTATAAGAAATGAAATAAAATGAAAAATAAGCGAATAATTAAAAATATTGAGGATTTTCCAATAATTATACATGATTTTGAAAAATTGAAATATTGTGTATATAAATTTTTTTTTTTTCCCTCTTTTTAAAAGTAAATCGAAAATTATAATATACATATATATATTCATACATATATATATATATATACACATATATATATATATATATATATATATGTCTATATATGTATATATTTATACATATATATATATGTATGTATATGTATAGACATATATTTATATATTTATATTATACATCAATATAATAAAATATAAATGAAGGTATTGAAGGTAAATAATGTTATAAAATCAAAAATGATTGTGAATGGAAAAAATTATAAGAAATGAAATTGAATGAAAAATAAGCGAATAATTAAAAATATTCAGGCTTTTCCAATAATTATACATGATTTTGAAAAATTGAAATATTGTGTATATAAATTTTTTTTTTTCCCTCTTTTTAAAAGTAAATCGAAAATTATAATATACATATATATATTCATACATATATATATATATATACACATATATATATATATATATATATATGTCTATATATGTATATATTTATACATATATATATATGTATGTATATGTATAGATATATATTTATATATTTATATTATACATCAATATAATAAAATATAAATGAAGGTATTGAAGGTAAATAATGTTATAAAATCAAGAATGATTGTGAATGGAAAAAATTATAAGAAATGAAATTGAATGAAAAATAAGCGAATAATTAAAAATATTCAGGATCTTCCTAATAATCATACATGATTTTGAAAAATTGGAATATTGTGGAAATAAATTTTTTTTCAATTTTCCTCTACTCAAAAGTGAATTGAAAATTACAATGTACATATGTATATTCATATATATATGTATAAAAATATATATATATATATTTATATATATATATATATATATATATATGTGTATGTATTTATATATATTTATATTATACATCAATGTAATGAAAATATAAATGAAGGTAATTGAGGCGAATAATGTAATGAAATGAAAAATAATTGTTATTGAAAAAAATTATAAGAAATAAAATAAAATAAAAAATAAGCGATTAATCGAAAATATTCAGGCTTTTCCCAATAATTATACATGATTTTGAAAAATTGAAATATTGTGTATATAAATTTTTTTTTTTCCCTCTTTTCAAAAGTAAATCGAAAATTATAATATACATATATATATTCATATATATATGTATATATATTTATATATATTTCTTTTATACATTGATATATTGAAATATAAATGAAGGTAATTGAGGCGAATAACGTAATGAAATGAAAAATAATTGTTATTGAAAAAAATTATAAGAAATGAATTAAAACAAAAAAGAAGCGATTAATTGAAAATATTCAGGCTCTTCCCAATAATTATGCATGACTTTGAAGAATTGAAATATTGTGAAAATGAATTTTTTTTTTCAATTTCCCTCTTTTTGCAAGAAAATTGAAAATTTTAATATACATATATATATTCATATATATATGTATATATATTTATATATAATCATATTATACATTGATGTATTAAAATACAAATAAAGGTGATTGAGGCGAATAATGTAATAAAATAAAAAAAGATTGTGAATGGAAAAATTATAAAAAATGAAATAAGATAAGAAATAAGCGATTAATTGAAAATATCCAGGCTTTTCCCAATAATTATACATGATTTTGAAAAATTGAAACATCACGAAAATAAATTTATATATATATATATATAGATACATATGTATATATATTTATATATATTTATATTACACATTAATAAAATGAAATATAAATGAAGGTAATTGAGGCGAATAATGGAATGAAATGAAAAGTGATTGTGAATGGAAAAAATTATAAAAAATGAAATAAAATGAAAAATAAGCGATTAATTAAAAATATTCAGGCTTTTCTCAATATTTATACATGATTTTGAAAAATTAGAATATTGTGGAAATAAATTTTTTTTCAATTTTCCCCTACTCAAAAGTGAATCGAAAATTACAATGTACATATATATATTCATATATATATGTATAAAAATATATATATATATATATTTATATATATATATATATATATGTGTATATATTTATATATATTTATATTATACATTAATGTAATAAAAATATAAATGAAGGTAATTGAGGCGAATAATGTAATGAAGTGAAAAATAATTGTTATTGAAAAAAATTATAAGAAATAAAATAAAATAAAAAATAAGCGATCAATTGAAAATATTCAGGCTCTTCCCAATAATTATGCATGTTCGCTCTTTGGGAGCTTGTATTTCGACCGAGCCGCTTGTAAGGTGTGGTGAGTTGTGGTGTTTAATTTGTATAATGCTATTTATTTATTTTATTTACAATATATACAACTATTTACATGGATGCCAAGTGATGCATGGAGCAGTTTTAGTGACAATGCAATGGGAAGGAGGCGTCAGTGTTGAAGTCAGTCGGCGAGGGGGATCGGTCACGGTCCTGGGTGGCGGAGTGTGCCTGCTCTCCGGCGAACTGGGCGGCGTTAGTGATGATGTCAGTCGTCGAGAGGAATCGGTCACTGTCCTGGGTGGCGGAGTGTGCCTGCTCTCCGGCGAACTGGGAGGCGTTGAGGGACGGCGGTACTCGGTCGGTTTTGCAGGAGACTCCCACTCGCTGTCCGTCGTTTGGGTGCCAATTGTCGCAAAGGACCGCTGCGGTTCAGGAAATGGAGACACAGGAGGTGGGATGTGCCGGTAGTAGCTTGGCGAAGTCAGTCGCGCTCGGCGAACATCCCACAAGGAGAGTAGCACGGCTGGTGGTCTTGTGAGCGGTCGAGCGGGAACGTCTATGAGGTGTAGTGTCCAAGGGACAGGCGGGTTTGATGAAGATGATTTTTGTTTGTCGCTGGCCGAAGCCAGATAAAAGGCGTCCGTCATATAACGTTGCGTCGTCAAGTCTGTTGTTGAGTCCGTCAGCTTGGTCAGTCAGTCGTTGTCGTGATGATGAGATGAAGCAGTGTCGTTCGATGTCGGTTAGAAGCGTCTAGGTGTAGAACTCGAAGTGTCCTGCCGATCGGTCTGATCGGCCGTCTTTTATTCCAGCCTCGGTGGATCCTTAATAGCGGGAGACCACGTTCGGCGCTTACGCAACGCGCTCAGCTGCGTGGGTGGCGTGAGCGGCGTGTGTGACGTCACACTTTCTTTTGGGTCGCGTGATTAGAAAGCACGCGAGGCTGGTTGCCTCGCGTGAGTTGGAAGGCGCGCGACCAACGAGTTGTGTTCACGTTGTTGTGAACAATGCATGACTTTGAAATATTGAAATATTGTGAAAATAAATTTTTTTTTTCAATTTCCCGCTCTTTAAAAGTAAATTGAAAATTATGATACATATATATATATATTCGTATATATGTGTATATATATATATATATATATATATATGTGTGTATATATTCATATATATTTATATTATACATTAATATAATGAAATATAGATAAAGGTAATTGAGGCGAATAATGTAATAAAATAAGAAATGATTGTGAATGAAAAAAATTATAAAAAATGAAGTAAAACAAAAAATAAGCGATGAATTGAAAATATTCAGGCTTTTTCCAATAACTATACATGATTTTGAAAAATTGAAATATTGTGTATATAAATTTTTTTTTTCTTCCCTCTTTCCAAAAGTAAATCGAAAATTATAATATACATATATATATTCATACATATATATATGTCGGAGAAGAATAAAGAGGATGCATCATCAAGTGAATTGGAAACTTGAACTTTGAATGAGTTCGCCGTATCAAGCGTCAAGCGTTATTCAACATGCTTTGAATATAGAACAAACAAATGAATTGTTTATAACAACGCTTGGATGAAATCGACAGTCACGGAAAAGCAAGCGAATTGACCGGACGTGTTGAGATCATCGCGCTTTCTATAATGAACAATCCACAAATTGGAAATCCTACATCCTCTCCGCCCTTCCGTGGCTTCACCCCGACATCAGAAGTGGGATCAGAATCTGCCTCTCGCCGATCAGAATCTGCTTCTCACCGAGAAGAGAGACGTGACGACGCAAAATGGCAAATGCTTTTACAACAGCAGCAAAATAATTTCATGCAGATTATTGAGGCAATGAAGAAACCTTCTCATACGAAAATCGAGTTACCTGACTTTGACCCAGAAAAAGTGAGCGATACTCGAGCTTGGATTCGTACGGCAGACATGTGTATGTCGGAGCATCCGTTAGAAGGAGCGTCGCTCATGAACGCTTTGAGCCGTGCGATGAAAGGAGAGGCATTATCCTGGCTGACCCAAAACGTATTTGACGGAATAAATTGGAATGAATTTAAAGAAATATTTTCTCTACGATTTGAATGTCCGGAAACCCTTGCCGCTTTCTTAATGAATATCAATCAAGGAAGGCCAAAGGAAGGAGAATGTATCGCCGCTTATTCAGCCACTGTGATAACCTCGTTGATGAACCGATGGAAGAATCTCTCTATGGAACAGATTGCTGTGTCCTTCGTCCTCAGTCACATTTCTCAATTTGAACCACGACTTCAACGCCTTGCTTTCACGGAAGAAATTGAGACACGGAATAAATTACAAAAAGAATTGAAGGCGGTATATTACTTGAAGAGGAAAAACTCGGAACTTCACACTGAACAACGTCACAGCGAAGCAAAAAGATTTAAAGAAAAATCGTCTACCAGCCTTCTGAAATGTTTCACCTGTGGAAAGATCGGGCATAAATCGTCTGTGTGCTATCAAAGAAAAGAGAAAAATGCAGCATCAAATGTGTGGCAGAGAGATGCATCTACAAGCAGTGACACGAGGAAGCCTATAACCTGTTTCAAGTGCAAGGAACCTGGGCATTATTCTTCGCAATGTCCTGGAATGAATAAGAAGCCATCGTCAGGACGCTTCAACGGATCCAATATCGAACGACGAGTGGATATTTGTGAAGTGAATTCGCCTTCTGGCATTTTGAGGCATGCAGGTGAGCAGTTTTCATTTAATTTTGATTCTGGAGCCGAATGTTCTTTAATAAAAGAATCAGTGTCGTCAAGGTTTTCCGGGAAAAGACTTGATAATATCGTCACTATGACTGGAATTGGACAAACAAGTGTCCATAGTACTTTGCAAATTCTTACCAAAGTAAACATTGACGACATTGCCCTAGAAATTCTTTTTCATGTTCTGCCAAGTCATTATTTGAGGAGTGATATTTCGATTGGTCGTGAAATTTTGAGTCAGGGTTTGACTGTGCTTGTATCTTCTAACGAATTGAAATTAATGCGTGAAATCCGTGTTGATGCTTGCAAAATTGGAGAATCAATCGAAGTAAATTTTGACAAAATTGAGACTGACATTTCTTTTGAGTCAAAAGAACGGTTGCTCTCAATTTTACAAGAATTTAGAGAGCATTTTATAACCGGTACACCAAAGCAACCTGCTAAAACGGACCCAATGCAAATTCGCCTGAAAGATCCAAATAAGACGGTATATAGACGTCCATATAGATTGAGCCACGATGAACAAAAAATAGTTCAAAATAAAATCAAAGAGTTACTTGCTGCAAACGTAATTCGCCCAAGCTCATCTCCATTCGCTAGCCCTATCCTTCTCGTGAAGAAAAAGGACGGGTCAGACAGAATGTGTGTTGATTATCGAGAACTAAACGATAATACTGTACCTGACAGATTCCCATTGCCACTAATTTCTGACCAAGTAAATAGATTACATGGGGCGAAATACTTTTCTAGCTTAGATATGGCATCTGGATTCCATCAGATCCCTATCCATGAAAATTCAATCGAATATACAGCTTTCATTACTCACAATGGACAGTATGAATATCTGTCCATGCCATTCGGGCTTCGAAATGCACCATCTGTTTTCCAGAGGGCCGTTTACAAGGCTTTGGGAGAATTGGCGAATAGTTTTGTCATTATTTACATGGATGATATTCTTATTGTTGCATCCAATGAGGACGAAGCCCTGGAGAGGTTGAAGCTTGTATTAAAAGTTTTGATAGATATTGGCTTTACTTTCAACATCAAAAAATGCTCTTTCTTAAAACAAAAAGTAGAGTATCTCGGTTATGAAGTTTGCAACGGAGAAATCCGACCAAATAAGAAAAAAATTTTAGCTTTAATATCTTTACCCTCTCCTAAAACGGTAACACAATTACGGCAATTCATTGGTTTGGCATCTTATTTCCGTCAATTCATTCCAAGGTTCTCTCAAATTGCGGCTCCTTTACACGCGCTAACTTCCGCAACAAAAGGAAACATTGAATGGAAAGAATTACATGAGAATATTAGAACACAAATAATTTCAGTACTTACCAATGAGCCAGTACTGACAATATTTGACCCGAATTGTCTTACTGAATTACATACTGATGCAAGTTCGATGGGATATGGGGCAATTCTAATGCAAAAAAAAGAAAATATATTGCGCGTGATTGCTTATTTTAGTAAACGTACTTCACCTGCTGAATCGAAATATCATTCGTACGAGTTGGAAACACTTGCTGTTGTTAACGCGGTTAAACATTTTCGACACTTTTTATACGGACGCAAATTTCTTGTCGTCACAGATTGCAACTCTCTGCAATCTTCGAGAAAAAAAAAAAGATCTTACTCCGAGAGTGCATAGATGGTGGGCTTTTCTTCAAGCTTTCGATTTCGATATAGTATACCGAAATGGAAAGAAAATGAGTCATGCGGACTTCTTTTCGAGAAATCCGTTACCAGATTCAATAAAAGAAAATTATAATAAACCCGAGCACAAAGAGGTCAATTTAACTAATCTCTCAAATACATGGCTATTTGCTGAACAGCAACGTGATGAAGAAATTTCAAAATTAATTAAAAATTTAACTGAAGAAAAGTTGAATGACGAATTAGCAAAAACTTACGAATTACGCTCTGGAATTCTTTTTCGTAAAATACAAAGACACGGGAAAACGCGATCTCTACCTATTTTGCCACGAGCGTACAGATGGTCAGTTATTAACGCTACCCATGAAGCATTGGTACATTTGGGATGGGAAAAGACCCTTGAGAAAATTTATGATTCATTCTGGTTTGACGGAATGTCAAGATATGTTCGAAAATTCGTTGAAAATTGTTTGACATGTAAAATTTCCAAAACAAATTCGGGAAAAATTCAGGCTGAATTGCATCCCATTCCTAAAGTCGCAATTCCTTGGAATACCATTCACATCGACGCTACTGGCAAATTAAGTGGTAAAAATGATAAGAAAGAGTACGTTTTCGTTTTAATTGATTCTTTCACCAAATT
>NW_025791580.1:287500-310000 GCF_021155785.1 Neodiprion fabricii
GTCTGACTGCACGACCTCAGGTACAGGCAGCTAGCTACTGCCTGTACAAAAGCCGGTGGAGGTGAACAATGAGGCGTCACTCTCCACCCGCTAACTTTGACCGAGAGGCACCCTGTGTGTGCCTCTGTCGAAGAAGTCCCCGAGGGTAGGCAGCCTGGACTGCAAACTGGAGCGACTATGAAACCGTACGAGTTGGTGTCAACGACGAAATCGCGAGCAGCACATTGCACAACATCTAGCGGTAATTTTTGGAAAACTTACGACCACGCAGTAACCCATATTCGCCACAGGGGGATGGCCTATTTGCGGTGGGGGTCAAGCGACCAATCAAAGAAGAAGAATCATCTCACGACAACCGCGAGATCGGCGAGCTGAACTACGACCCGCTATTCTACGCTCGACCTGTTGAGGAACAGCTTCGTTTCCGATTATTCTCCCGACCATTACTACCGTTTTAAGCTACCGTTCTACCGTCTATCCTACCGCTATCGTTCTACCGTCTATCCTACCGCTACCTTTATCTTTCTAAATTCTTTTCCTTCTCTTTTCCTTTTCTTCCCAGTTTTGTTATTCTATAGTATAATTTAAATTAGAGTCAGTTTGTGTGCCTGAGATCGACCGTTAAGGTAAGGCTTTTGCCTTTGAATTGTACTGTTACGAAGTTGCTCACAATTTCCATTCTTTGTCGTAATATTTATCGATTTTGCGTGAATCATGGTCCATGGTTAAGGTTTCTGTAAGCTGCCGTGTGGCTGCATGATTCCGGTCATTAATATTATATTCATTGTTTCTTGATTGCATCTTGCGAAGCCATTTTGTGTGAATCATGGTCCACGACTTCCGTGTGACTGCATGATTTCAGTAACTCATTATTTTCGTATCTGAGCGACCTCGTAACTGCCAAATAATTATCTCTTGTATCTATGACTTTTCTAATTATTTGTGAATCTCTATTATTTTGCTTCCGTACTTTCTATCGTATTTTGAGCCCTATTGGCTTCCTATTTTATTCCATATTCTTCTTGTAATAGTAGTGCGCTTTATATTTTATTTCCGTTATTGCTTAGTATATTTTTATTTATTTTTGTGCCTATTGTATCGTAAATCGAGTTCCTTGGAGTACAAGCGAGCGTAGAATCACCCTTTTAGATATTACCGCACTTTTCTTTGTTATTATTGACCATTTTATATTATTTTTGCCTGTTATTTATTTGCCTGTATTTTGTTAAATTAAGTTCTGTGACTTATTCTTTTGTATTGCGGTGTATTTTTGTATGTTTCTCTATTTTTCTAAATTCTCCGAAATTCTCTCAATCTCATAACTTTGTATTTTGGTATTCTCTCAAAAGTTATATTTAGGAATTCACTATTTAATTCCTCAACTATGTAATGATTGTAAATTATCGAATCTACCGTATGAATAACTACCGAAGACCACCGAGTCGATCGTTTGCCAACTTAGTGAATTGTTACTAACTATCAATCTCTCATCTTGGTTATAATTTAGGGTAAATTTGTCGTACCTCTACCGAACTACCGTTTCGTTGTTTTCTACCGATTGCAGTAAAATTCTCTCGTTTTAATTAACAGAATAATAATTTTCGTAGTGTCATTTGCAACTTGGGTAAGATCACGTCGCCCAGTGACGTGTAGCTCTAAGTCAACTCTTGCATTATATCACATCTCTCGGCCTACGTCTATTTTTCTCTGTTAACTACCGTCTCTCGTGTTACAGCTACCGTTTACTGCTTTTCTACCGATATTTTTATAAACAACGATTACCTGTTTTATTTACTACCGCTACCGATAACATCTCACTTATGTAACCTTCTCGAGAATACATGATCGACTGACTTATTCATTTTCCTTTTAATTGGAGTTTATTCTTTATTTGGTTATCTTCTTTAATTCTGGAATTACTGCTAGCTGCCTTGACCTCCGCCACTCTACCGGGATGTACGCGATCGTACCTGTGCCTAGCCAGCCATACAACGGGTTCTCTACTTATCCCTTTTGTACTATCTTGTGTTAATTTTATTGATTTATATTATTATTTGAGAATCGACGCTAATGCGTCTGGCGCCCAACTTAATTATTTTGTTGTGTTTTAATATTGCGGATGAGTAGAGAATCGCGCCAAAGTGTCAACGGTGAGTCCTCGTCCGAAAATAACAAAATCTAGCGTTACAAATTAGCGCTCGACGAGGGGCAGAAAAGACTTAACGTTACAAATTGGCGCCCAACGTGGGGCCACAAAAGGCCAGCTACAGAAAAATTTCAGTAATAATTCAATTCAAAACTTGAGAGAGAATAAGAGAGAGAGAGAGTGAAAGAGAAAAATTATCATTAACAAAAGAAACCTTTCCCTGCTTTTATTCAGTCAGTTACTAACCTAAAGATTCAAAAAGATCTGGAAAAACAGTTGATATTGAGTGACCAATCGACCCCAAATATTTAAATATTTAGCGGACGGAACGTCCCGGATTAAAGATATTATTCCAACGACGGTATAATCCCCCGCGAGTCTTACTTCTAGCCAACGCATTGTTCGCGGAGAGCAGCGCGCGGCGCAAACAATTTTTTTCATTCGACCGCAATAGTTGTTGACAACTCACGAGCGAGACCGTGTTTATTGTTCGTGACCGCGTATTGACACTCAGGATCATCCGTGTTCGTTACAAGCAGTTTTGTAAATAGTAAACAACAATACATGCCTTCGTTGCCGTCTGTAAAGGACGCGTGGATATATTTGTTAACTGCAGCGGAATTACGTCACGAGTTAAGACAGCGTGCATTATCAGCAGAAGGAACTTTACCGACTTTACGAGATCGTTTAATCCGATTCTACCGAATTTCTCGCGGAGAAATGGCTGATCCTGCGACTCCCGATAAAACGATGCTTGGTGCCGAAGCCGGCCCCTCGTCTTTACAAATACCGACGGACGAGAGGCAAAGCCCACAATCGACGCGTGAAATCAGAATAAGCACGGAAGGTCATATGTCGTTAAATAATACTTCTCCCGGTGATATGCATGATTCATTGTCGAACCAAAACAGCGCTCCGGCTATCGATGTTAGAGGTTCTTTGGAACACCGAACGCAAAATATAGACACTGCGCGAGAATACCTCCCGATACCGCCTAGTTTTACACCGCGTCGCGAAGCTCCCTCGTTCCATCATAACACGCCGCGTTTTAATAATAACACCCCAAATACACTCGCCGCACACGAGGCTATGCGAAAATGGAATCTAAGATTTGCAGGAACGCGTAATGAAGATTCCGAAGCTTTCTTAACGCGAATAGAGGAGGGTAGAACTTTGTTTAATTTACGCGATAATGATATTCTTAACAGTCTCCCGTTTTTCCTCTCTGGAGTAGCTTTGTACTGGTTCCGAAACAAACGACCTCAATGGCACGATTTCTCCGATTTTGAACGCGCTTGGCGTTATAGGTTCGGCGATCCGAATTTACAATTCACATTGCGTGAAGAGATCCGTAACCGTACGCAAGGCGAAAACGAGCCAGTCGTTGATTACCTTACCTATATGCGTTCGTATTTTAATCGATTAAATCCCAGATTCTCACACGACGAGGAGATGGATTATGCCTATCGAAACCTGCTACCGCGTTTTCAAGTATTGATAAGAAGAAGAGAGCTCGAAGATCTGGATGATTTAGAGGATATCGCCCGACAATTAGAGACGAGTTTTGCGGCTAGTAACAGATATCACGTACCGCCGACTCCCGAAAACTCACTGCTACCGGAACTAGCATATCGCGGAACACGCGCTAACTCTCGTCAATCGCGATTCGCGTTAGCCAACTTGCATCTAGAGGACGGACCAAACGATGATGTCAATGCTGCGTATAGAACACCTATTCGAGAAAATCGATCAAACCCGAACATCAATAGAAGACCCCCGGATCCTAGACCTGACCCGCGTTATAACCAACGACCACCTAGGAATAATACCGGCCACCGGAATAATTACCGTCAAAATGAAAATCCGAATAACTTTAACTCGCCTGCAACTTCTACCGCTCCATCTACCGGTTCCAATCCATTTCTACCGTCTACCGAACAAATAACTGCACGCACAAGCTCCAGATTTGTGTGTTACAATTGCCAACAACCTGGTCATCATCAGAGACAGTGCACCGCGCCGCGCACAAAATTCTGCTTCACGTGCGGATCGACAGGACATACCCGAGCCACATGTCCCCGGTGTGCGGAAAACTACCACGGGAACCGCGCGCAAGGGCAACCTCGGAACCCAGACTCACAATAGAGCCCAAAACCTCGCTCGAACAAATTGTCAGACCTTGTTCTTTAGCTACCGAAATCAATAATACTACCGAAATTAATAACACTACCGAAATTATTGATGTTACCGAAATTGATAATACTACCGAAATTATTGATGCTACCGAAATTATTGATACTCCCGAAATTATTAATACTACTACCGGTCCACCTATGGAACAAACTGACTCCTGCAGTCCAGTCTACCCGCTTCACGGGAAACCACTGTTATTTCTGATTCTCAAAATATGCGATTTACGTGTAACGGCCTTGTTTGATTGCGGTTCATCACGAACCTTTGTAAATTTAAAAACTTCGGCATTGATCGAATCGAGAGGTTTTCTTATTCAAAAATCTCATAGCGGAGCAGTCGTAACGGCCGCTGGCCGAAAGGCTGATGTCACGGGTGCAATAATCGTGCCGATAGAATTGGAAGGAACTACCCGCGATATTCACGTTCGCGTTATACCTTCCCTTAGCTTTGATTGCATAATAGGTCTAGATTTCATTCACACATTTGACATAATAGTAGATTTCACAGAACCTAACTGGTCATTCAAGCATAATTCTTCCGTAACGTATAAATTTCAAACACACTCCCGATTTACTCCCGATACCCAATGCAACGGAATTGTAGCTCTGAACGACGAGCAGACCGTCAAATTACGGAATTTATTAAAAACAGAGATAGCTCCAGCGTCCGATAAAATAGGCGCGACTAATTTGGCCACGCACCACATAGACGTAGGTGACCATCCCGCGATTAGGCAACGAGCGTATCGAGTATCGCCGAAGATACAAGAAGCTATCGATGAGGAGGTTGATAAAATGCTCGCTAACGGAATTATCGAACCCTCGCATAGCGAATGGGCAAGTCCGATTGTAATGGTTAAAAAACCAAATGGCTCCTACCGTTTTTGCATTGACTTCCGGCAAGTAAACCAGGCATCCAAAAAGGACGCGTATCCGCTACCGCGAATGGACAGCATTCTGGACAAACTCCGATCCGCTCGGTATATTTCGACTATCGACCTAAGTCAGGCATATTTTCAAATCCCTCTAACTCAAGCGAGTCGCGAGGTAACTGCTTTCATTGTTCCCGGTAAAGGACTTTTTCACTTTACGCGAATGCCGTACGGATTAACCGGAGCACCGGCTACGTTTCAACGGTTGTTAGATCGCTTAATTGGACCAGACATGGACCCATACGCTTTCGCTTATCTGGACGACATTATCATCGCCACAAAAACATTTGACGAACATCTCGAGTGGTTACGATGCGTTTTACGAACTATCCGACACGCGAACCTCACGGTCAACCCTGATAAATGTGAATTTTGTTGCTCTGAAGTTAAATATCTCGGCTTTCTAGTTAACGAATATGGGTTACAAATAGATCCAGACAAAATAGCTCCCGTTGTAAATTATCCGGTTCCACATACGGTAAAACAACTACGTCGATTTTTAGGAATGGCTTCTTGGTACCGAAGGTTTATTCCAAATCTCGCCTCGATAACCGAACCACTGACGCGGCTTTTGCGAAAAACCCAATTATGGACTTGGGCTGAATCGCAATCTCTCGCTTTTGAAGAAATTAAAAACCGATTAACTACCGCTCCGACGCTATCGTGCCCTGATTTTAATATTCCTTTCGTTGTACAAACTGATGCTAGTAATTGCGGACTAGGCGCCGTTCTAACTCAAACCGACCAAGACGGAGAACACGTGATCGCATACGCGAGCAGAACCTTATCGGATGCCGAAAGGAAGTACTCTGCTACCGAACTAGAATGCCTCGCCGTTATCTGGGCAATCGGAAAATTCCGCCCGTATATCGAAGGGTACCATTTCACGGTTGTGACCGACCATAGCAGCCTCCAATGGCTTCACAAACGAAAGAATCCTACCGGTCGATTAGCTAGATGGTCACTTGAATTACTTGGCTATGATTTCACTACCGTATACCGTAAAGGCGCCTTGAATCACGTGCCGGACGCACTCTCCCGAATCGCGGAACCTGATGTTGCTTTAAATTCATTTTCTACCGCCGATGAAGCTACCGCCACTATCGTACCAGATCAATTAACCTGGTACGACCGCCGGAAACGCGACGTCGAAAACACTCCCGAAAAGTTCCCGGATTGGAAAGTAGAGACTGGTCATCTATACGTTCGACGCACAGATCCTTTAATCGGTACAGTAGTACAAGACCTAAACGATTGGAAATTAGTCATACCCGAAGAGCAACGCGGAACCGTCTTACAAGAAGCTCACGATGACCCTCAGTCCGGTCACCCGGGAATAGAGAAAACCTACCGCCGTTTAGCTACCCGTTATTATTGGCCAGGGATGTACCATACCGCTACGGAATACGTGAGGAAATGCGATATCTGTCAAAAATGTAAAGTCACCCAAACTGCCCCCGCGGGTTTAATGGGAAGGCGCGTCGTAGAACAACCGTGGATCGTCGTAGCAGCCGACATAATGGGACCATTTCCCCCGAGTAAATCTGGCTTTGCGTACGTACTGGTAATGCAAGATCTCTTCACCAAGTGGATTGAATGCGCTCCCCTTAGAAAAGCTACCGGACAAAAGATTAGTGAAACGTTCAAAGATTTAGTACTATCGAGGTGGGGAACTCCCCAGGTATTGCTCACGGATAATGGAACAGAATTTAATAATCGTGCAATCAAGGAACTTGCGGAGGCCCATAGCATAAAACATACCACGACACCACCGTACCATCCACAAGCCAACCCGGTTGAAAGGGTTAACCGCGTTCTAAAGACCATGATAGTTACCTTTTTGAACGACGATCACCGAGAATGGGACCGACACCTCTCAGACTTCCGATTCGCGTACAACACCGCGCACCATACCTCACTCAATACAAGTCCCGCTTTCCTAAATCTAGGCCGCGTACCCGAACCGATTAATTCCTACCGACGATCAGCTACCGACAAAATCGAGATAGAACCGACACCTCCGAAATTATGGGCAGAGCGAATGACCCATATCCAACTACTTAGGGATTGGGTTACGGAAAACCTTGACGACGCCTTCGCCAAGCAAGCACGATATTATGATCTCCGACGGCGAGATCCAACTTTCGCTGTGAACGACCTTGTGTTGAAACGACAGCACACGCTGTCGTCTGCTGCTCAGCACGTTGCTGCCAAACTGGCGCCAAAATTTAGTGGACCTTACCGAATCTCCCGTTTTCTTTCTCCGGTGGTGGTTGAACTACAACAAGTAGATGGGAATAATGTAGTGGGAAAGGTGCATGTAAAAGACCTAAAAACCTATAAAACTTAGCCCTCGTAACTCAACAGCCAAGCCAAGCCCAAGATCATGGGAGACGAGGCCCCTCCACCCGCCTACGTTCTGCGCGGCTGGCGCCGGTTAGAGCCCTTTGCGGAGTTCATCAGGTTTATGCCAGCGTGGTGCCCGGACCTCGCCCGTGAAATACGGCTAGCTTACATCGAGGCCGAGGAGGACAGTCGGATACTCCGAGCGGCCCAGGCGGCCCGAGGGACGGTGCGAGAAGTACCCGAGAGCGTGGACCAGGCGGTCCAGACCGAACCGCTGGAGGAAACGGCTGCTTGCCCGCCATGTTGCTGCCGCTGTCGCGATCCTTCTCCCGTTCCCGCTCCTTCTACCGAACCCCATGCCTCTACCGTTTCCACTCCCTCTCCCGACTCCTCCTGCGCTACCGAATCTCCCGACTCTACCGTCTCCCTCCCCTCCTCATCCTCCTCCCGAATCTCCTCTCCTAAAAGAAGTGACAAGCAGAAGGAGGCACCGAGCAAAACCTCGCCACCAACCAGCCGGAAACCGAGGCGACGGGTCAGCTTCGCCGAGTCCGGGGCCATAAAGCACACGACCCAGCCACTACCGTCCAGGTCGGAATCACCGGACTTCGGCTTTACGCCGAAGGTCCGTAGGCACCAACCGGAAACCGTGGCTGCTCCACCACCCGCACCATCCGCACCGGCACCAACACCAGCTCCGGCAGTACGCGACCCTCGAGCGTGCTGCAACTGCGACGAGGTGGGGCACCTCGCACGCCAATGCACGAAGCCCCGGAGGAAATTCTGTTATGGTTGCAAGCAGCCCGGGTTCACCAAAGCGGAATGTCCACGGTGCCGCGCCGGTTGGGCGCTCGATTTTCTGGAGCGGTATCAAGTCCGGCCCCGCAAGGCGGACAGCGCTCACCGCACTGGCCCAGATCAACACCGGGAACCGAAGGACCCTCCGCCCTAAGCACCTCATTTGTTAAAATTTTTTCTAAATTCCATTTCGGCCTATTTAATTCAAAATTCTATTTCGACCTTTCAGTTTTACTAAATTCACGTAAATTCATTTTTCTTTCTCGCTACCGATTTTTCTTTTCTATCGTCTATCTACCGTTTGTTAATTTCTCTACCGTCTCTACCGTCTTCAGCTACCGTTAACCTACCGTAAAGATCTAACTTCATTTCCGCAACGCTAAGCTATCGGAAAACTTACCTCTACCTTCACCATTCGAATCATTGTCTGAATTCCGTCTTATTTCTACCGTCTGATGTATCGTCAAATTTAACTTCATTTCTACCGATTTAAGCTACCGTCAAAACTTTACTTCAGTTCTACCGTTCCGAGCTGTCGTGAAAATTTAACGTCCTTTCTACCGATTTAAGCTACCGTGAAAAAAAAACTCCGATTCTGACTTATTCCGTCGACGTCACCTGTTTCGTAATCACTCTAAACAACCCTCTATATCAACTGATTTCTCGCAAAAACCGTCACTGACTGAGGTAAAGGCAAAACCTTTTAAACCAAAAGCAAAAACCAACAATCACCGCTCGGTTGTACAAGCCAAAATTACCTAACTCGCCTTTTGTGTGATCTTTCACCATACTTTTCTGATTTTATTAACTGACGCACACTATCATACGTTAAAAACTACCGAAGCATACGCGTTTTCCATTTCTATCGTCTCTTACGTAATTTCCGTTAATTCTTTTTGCTAATGTTGTCAATGGACAACGAATTCAATTATTCGTCAGTTTACGGGTCAGCCTCCATAATTTCTAATAAGAGCCTTCGTGACTTTACCTAGGTAGAAGACCTGCCCGGTCTCCCACTGGGGGGAGGGAGTTGTAACGTGGCGTTTCAGAATCGCCCGTCACAAGGGCACACAACCGCTATTATTTTTAATTTACGCGTCCTCAGCAGGGTACTCCAAACGAACTCGATACAAAATAGGCAATATCTACTTTTAACTAATTCTTTTCTGTAAATTCTTTATTTCGCGCTTCGGCGCAAGCTAACAAGGTACTTGGACGACTACGATCCCGATCAACAAGGGACCACTATCTACCGTTTGCAGCTCTCGACGACTTCGCCTACTGACGGTCTCACCAGACTACACTGGCTACCTTGGTGCACCTTTATATACACCTGGGGTAGCAGCCATCCGAACCTTCCGTATCGCCTCGACTGCCGGTGAACAGGGAGATAAAAATCCTCCCGGCGGCCGGGGGCATCGTTCTTCAAAGAGGAACTAGCCGCCTCCCTATCGACGAGGACTGATTGTGTGGGTCGTGGTCCACGGTTTGGCCAACCGTCTGACTGCACGACCTCAGGTACAGGCAGCTAGCTACTGCCTGTACAAAAGCCGGTGGAGGTGAACAATGAGGCGTCACTCTCCACCCGCTAACTTTGACCGAGAGGCACCCTGTGTGTGCCTCTGTCGAAGAAGTCCCCGAGGGTAGGCAGCCTGGACTGCAAACTGGAGCGACTATGAAACCGTACGAGTTGGTGTCAACGACGAAATCGCGAGCAGCACATTGCACAACATCTAGCGGTAATTTTTGGAAAACTTACGACCACGCAGTAACCCATATTCGCCACAGGGGGATGGCCTATTTGCGGTGGGGGTCAAGCGACCAATCAAAGAAGAAGAATCATCTCACGACAACCGCGAGATCGGCGAGCTGAACTACGACCCGCTATTCTACGCTCGACCTGTTGAGGAACAGCTTCGTTTCCGATTATTCTCCCGACCATTACTACCGTTTTAAGCTACCGTTCTACCGTCTATCCTACCGCTATCGTTCTACCGTCTATCCTACCGCTACCTTTATCTTTCTAAATTCTTTTCCTTCTCTTTTCCTTTTCTTCCCAGTTTTGTTATTCTATAGTATAATTTAAATTAGAGTCAGTTTGTGTGCCTGAGATCGACCGTTAAGGTAAGGCTTTTGCCTTTGAATTGTACTGTTACGAAGTTGCTCACAATTTCCATTCTTTGTCGTAATATTTATCGATTTTGCGTGAATCATGGTCCATGGTTAAGGTTTCTGTAAGCTGCCGTGTGGCTGCATGATTCCGGTCATTAATATTATATTCATTGTTTCTTGATTGCATCTTGCGAAGCCATTTTGTGTGAATCATGGTCCACGACTTCCGTGTGACTGCATGATTTCAGTAACTCATTATTTTCGTATCTGAGCGACCTCGTAACTGCCAAATAATTATCTCTTGTATCTATGACTTTTCTAATTATTTGTGAATCTCTATTATTTTGCTTCCGTACTTTCTATCGTATTTTGAGCCCTATTGGCTTCCTATTTTATTCCATATTCTTCTTGTAATAGTAGTGCGCTTTATATTTTATTTCCGTTATTGCTTAGTATATTTTTATTTATTTTTGTGCCTATTGTATCGTAAATCGAGTTCCTTGGAGTACAAGCGAGCGTAGAATCACCCTTTTAGATATTACCGCACTTTTCTTTGTTATTATTGACCATTTTATATTATTTTTGCCTGTTATTTATTTGCCTGTATTTTGTTAAATTAAGTTCTGTGACTTATTCTTTTGTATTGCGGTGTATTTTTGTATGTTTCTCTATTTTTCTAAATTCTCCGAAATTCTCTCAATCTCATAACTTTGTATTTTGGTATTCTCTCAAAAGTTATATTTAGGAATTCACTATTTAATTCCTCAACTATGTAATGATTGTAAATTATCGAATCTACCGTATGAATAACTACCGAAGACCACCGAGTCGATCGTTTGCCAACTTAGTGAATTGTTACTAACTATCAATCTCTCATCTTGGTTATAATTTAGGGTAAATTTGTCGTACCTCTACCGAACTACCGTTTCGTTGTTTTCTACCGATTGCAGTAAAATTCTCTCGTTTTAATTAACAGAATAATAATTTTCGTAGTGTCATTTGCAACTTGGGTAAGATCACGTCGCCCAGTGACGTGTAGCTCTAAGTCAACTCTTGCATTATATCACATCTCTCGGCCTACGTCTATTTTTCTCTGTTAACTACCGTCTCTCGTGTTACAGCTACCGTTTACTGCTTTTCTACCGATATTTTTATAAACAACGATTACCTGTTTTATTTACTACCGCTACCGATAACATCTCACTTATGTAACCTTCTCGAGAATACATGATCGACTGACTTATTCATTTTCCTTTTAATTGGAGTTTATTCTTTATTTGGTTATCTTCTTTAATTCTGGAATTACTGCTAGCTGCCTTGACCTCCGCCACTCTACCGGGATGTACGCGATCGTACCTGTGCCTAGCCAGCCATACAACGGGTTCTCTACTTATCCCTTTTGTACTATCTTGTGTTAATTTTATTGATTTATATTATTATTTGAGAATCGACGCTAATGCGTCTGGCGCCCAACTTAATTATTTTGTTGTGTTTTAATATTGCGGATGAGTAGAGAATCGCGCCAAAGTGTCAACGGTGAGTCCTCGTCCGAAAATAACAAAATCTAGCGTTACAAATTAGCGCTCGACGAGGGGCAGAAAAGACTTAACGTTACAAATTGGCGCCCAACGTGGGGCCACAAAAGGCCAGCTACAGAAAAATTTCAGTAATAATTCAATTCAAAACTTGAGAGAGAATAAGAGAGAGAGAGAGTGAAAGAGAAAAATTATCATTAACAAAAGAAACCTTTCCCTGCTTTTATTCAGTCAGTTACTAACCTAAAGATTCAAAAAGATCTGGAAAAACAGTTGATATTGAGTGACCAATCGACCCCAAATATTTAAATATTTAGCGGACGGAACGTCCCGGATTAAAGATATTATTCCAACGACGGTATAATCCCCCGCGAGTCTTACTTCTAGCCAACGCATTGTTCGCGGAGAGCAGCGCGCGGCGCAAACAATTTTTTTCATTCGACCGCAATAGTTGTTGACAACTCACGAGCGAGACCGTGTTTATTGTTCGTGACCGCGTATTGACACTCAGGATCATCCGTGTTCGTTACAAGCAGTTTTGTAAATAGTAAACAACAATACATGCCTTCGTTGCCGTCTGTAAAGGACGCGTGGATATATTTGTTAACTGCAGCGGAATTACGTCACGAGTTAAGACAGCGTGCATTATCAGCAGAAGGAACTTTACCGACTTTACGAGATCGTTTAATCCGATTCTACCGAATTTCTCGCGGAGAAATGGCTGATCCTGCGACTCCCGATAAAACGATGCTTGGTGCCGAAGCCGGCCCCTCGTCTTTACAAATACCGACGGACGAGAGGCAAAGCCCACAATCGACGCGTGAAATCAGAATAAGCACGGAAGGTCATATGTCGTTAAATAATACTTCTCCCGGTGATATGCATGATTCATTGTCGAACCAAAACAGCGCTCCGGCTATCGATGTTAGAGGTTCTTTGGAACACCGAACGCAAAATATAGACACTGCGCGAGAATACCTCCCGATACCGCCTAGTTTTACACCGCGTCGCGAAGCTCCCTCGTTCCATCATAACACGCCGCGTTTTAATAATAACACCCCAAATACACTCGCCGCACACGAGGCTATGCGAAAATGGAATCTAAGATTTGCAGGAACGCGTAATGAAGATTCCGAAGCTTTCTTAACGCGAATAGAGGAGGGTAGAACTTTGTTTAATTTACGCGATAATGATATTCTTAACAGTCTCCCGTTTTTCCTCTCTGGAGTAGCTTTGTACTGGTTCCGAAACAAACGACCTCAATGGCACGATTTCTCCGATTTTGAACGCGCTTGGCGTTATAGGTTCGGCGATCCGAATTTACAATTCACATTGCGTGAAGAGATCCGTAACCGTACGCAAGGCGAAAACGAGCCAGTCGTTGATTACCTTACCTATATGCGTTCGTATTTTAATCGATTAAATCCCAGATTCTCACACGACGAGGAGATGGATTATGCCTATCGAAACCTGCTACCGCGTTTTCAAGTATTGATAAGAAGAAGAGAGCTCGAAGATCTGGATGATTTAGAGGATATCGCCCGACAATTAGAGACGAGTTTTGCGGCTAGTAACAGATATCACGTACCGCCGACTCCCGAAAACTCACTGCTACCGGAACTAGCATATCGCGGAACACGCGCTAACTCTCGTCAATCGCGATTCGCGTTAGCCAACTTGCATCTAGAGGACGGACCAAACGATGATGTCAATGCTGCGTATAGAACACCTATTCGAGAAAATCGATCAAACCCGAACATCAATAGAAGACCCCCGGATCCTAGACCTGACCCGCGTTATAACCAACGACCACCTAGGAATAATACCGGCCACCGGAATAATTACCGTCAAAATGAAAATCCGAATAACTTTAACTCGCCTGCAACTTCTACCGCTCCATCTACCGGTTCCAATCCATTTCTACCGTCTACCGAACAAATAACTGCACGCACAAGCTCCAGATTTGTGTGTTACAATTGCCAACAACCTGGTCATCATCAGAGACAGTGCACCGCGCCGCGCACAAAATTCTGCTTCACGTGCGGATCGACAGGACATACCCGAGCCACATGTCCCCGGTGTGCGGAAAACTACCACGGGAACCGCGCGCAAGGGCAACCTCGGAACCCAGACTCACAATAGAGCCCAAAACCTCGCTCGAACAAATTGTCAGACCTTGTTCTTTAGCTACCGAAATCAATAATACTACCGAAATTAATAACACTACCGAAATTATTGATGTTACCGAAATTGATAATACTACCGAAATTATTGATGCTACCGAAATTATTGATACTCCCGAAATTATTAATACTACTACCGGTCCACCTATGGAACAAACTGACTCCTGCAGTCCAGTCTACCCGCTTCACGGGAAACCACTGTTATTTCTGATTCTCAAAATATGCGATTTACGTGTAACGGCCTTGTTTGATTGCGGTTCATCACGAACCTTTGTAAATTTAAAAACTTCGGCATTGATCGAATCGAGAGGTTTTCTTATTCAAAAATCTCATAGCGGAGCAGTCGTAACGGCCGCTGGCCGAAAGGCTGATGTCACGGGTGCAATAATCGTGCCGATAGAATTGGAAGGAACTACCCGCGATATTCACGTTCGCGTTATACCTTCCCTTAGCTTTGATTGCATAATAGGTCTAGATTTCATTCACACATTTGACATAATAGTAGATTTCACAGAACCTAACTGGTCATTCAAGCATAATTCTTCCGTAACGTATAAATTTCAAACACACTCCCGATTTACTCCCGATACCCAATGCAACGGAATTGTAGCTCTGAACGACGAGCAGACCGTCAAATTACGGAATTTATTAAAAACAGAGATAGCTCCAGCGTCCGATAAAATAGGCGCGACTAATTTGGCCACGCACCACATAGACGTAGGTGACCATCCCGCGATTAGGCAACGAGCGTATCGAGTATCGCCGAAGATACAAGAAGCTATCGATGAGGAGGTTGATAAAATGCTCGCTAACGGAATTATCGAACCCTCGCATAGCGAATGGGCAAGTCCGATTGTAATGGTTAAAAAACCAAATGGCTCCTACCGTTTTTGCATTGACTTCCGGCAAGTAAACCAGGCATCCAAAAAGGACGCGTATCCGCTACCGCGAATGGACAGCATTCTGGACAAACTCCGATCCGCTCGGTATATTTCGACTATCGACCTAAGTCAGGCATATTTTCAAATCCCTCTAACTCAAGCGAGTCGCGAGGTAACTGCTTTCATTGTTCCCGGTAAAGGACTTTTTCACTTTACGCGAATGCCGTACGGATTAACCGGAGCACCGGCTACGTTTCAACGGTTGTTAGATCGCTTAATTGGACCAGACATGGACCCATACGCTTTCGCTTATCTGGACGACATTATCATCGCCACAAAAACATTTGACGAACATCTCGAGTGGTTACGATGCGTTTTACGAACTATCCGACACGCGAACCTCACGGTCAACCCTGATAAATGTGAATTTTGTTGCTCTGAAGTTAAATATCTCGGCTTTCTAGTTAACGAATATGGGTTACAAATAGATCCAGACAAAATAGCTCCCGTTGTAAATTATCCGGTTCCACATACGGTAAAACAACTACGTCGATTTTTAGGAATGGCTTCTTGGTACCGAAGGTTTATTCCAAATCTCGCCTCGATAACCGAACCACTGACGCGGCTTTTGCGAAAAACCCAATTATGGACTTGGGCTGAATCGCAATCTCTCGCTTTTGAAGAAATTAAAAACCGATTAACTACCGCTCCGACGCTATCGTGCCCTGATTTTAATATTCCTTTCGTTGTACAAACTGATGCTAGTAATTGCGGACTAGGCGCCGTTCTAACTCAAACCGACCAAGACGGAGAACACGTGATCGCATACGCGAGCAGAACCTTATCGGATGCCGAAAGGAAGTACTCTGCTACCGAACTAGAATGCCTCGCCGTTATCTGGGCAATCGGAAAATTCCGCCCGTATATCGAAGGGTACCATTTCACGGTTGTGACCGACCATAGCAGCCTCCAATGGCTTCACAAACGAAAGAATCCTACCGGTCGATTAGCTAGATGGTCACTTGAATTACTTGGCTATGATTTCACTACCGTATACCGTAAAGGCGCCTTGAATCACGTGCCGGACGCACTCTCCCGAATCGCGGAACCTGATGTTGCTTTAAATTCATTTTCTACCGCCGATGAAGCTACCGCCACTATCGTACCAGATCAATTAACCTGGTACGACCGCCGGAAACGCGACGTCGAAAACACTCCCGAAAAGTTCCCGGATTGGAAAGTAGAGACTGGTCATCTATACGTTCGACGCACAGATCCTTTAATCGGTACAGTAGTACAAGACCTAAACGATTGGAAATTAGTCATACCCGAAGAGCAACGCGGAACCGTCTTACAAGAAGCTCACGATGACCCTCAGTCCGGTCACCCGGGAATAGAGAAAACCTACCGCCGTTTAGCTACCCGTTATTATTGGCCAGGGATGTACCATACCGCTACGGAATACGTGAGGAAATGCGATATCTGTCAAAAATGTAAAGTCACCCAAACTGCCCCCGCGGGTTTAATGGGAAGGCGCGTCGTAGAACAACCGTGGATCGTCGTAGCAGCCGACATAATGGGACCATTTCCCCCGAGTAAATCTGGCTTTGCGTACGTACTGGTAATGCAAGATCTCTTCACCAAGTGGATTGAATGCGCTCCCCTTAGAAAAGCTACCGGACAAAAGATTAGTGAAACGTTCAAAGATTTAGTACTATCGAGGTGGGGAACTCCCCAGGTATTGCTCACGGATAATGGAACAGAATTTAATAATCGTGCAATCAAGGAACTTGCGGAGGCCCATAGCATAAAACATACCACGACACCACCGTACCATCCACAAGCCAACCCGGTTGAAAGGGTTAACCGCGTTCTAAAGACCATGATAGTTACCTTTTTGAACGACGATCACCGAGAATGGGACCGACACCTCTCAGACTTCCGATTCGCGTACAACACCGCGCACCATACCTCACTCAATACAAGTCCCGCTTTCCTAAATCTAGGCCGCGTACCCGAACCGATTAATTCCTACCGACGATCAGCTACCGACAAAATCGAGATAGAACCGACACCTCCGAAATTATGGGCAGAGCGAATGACCCATATCCAACTACTTAGGGATTGGGTTACGGAAAACCTTGACGACGCCTTCGCCAAGCAAGCACGATATTATGATCTCCGACGGCGAGATCCAACTTTCGCTGTGAACGACCTTGTGTTGAAACGACAGCACACGCTGTCGTCTGCTGCTCAGCACGTTGCTGCCAAACTGGCGCCAAAATTTAGTGGACCTTACCGAATCTCCCGTTTTCTTTCTCCGGTGGTGGTTGAACTACAACAAGTAGATGGGAATAATGTAGTGGGAAAGGTGCATGTAAAAGACCTAAAAACCTATAAAACTTAGCCCTCGTAACTCAACAGCCAAGCCAAGCCCAAGATCATGGGAGACGAGGCCCCTCCACCCGCCTACGTTCTGCGCGGCTGGCGCCGGTTAGAGCCCTTTGCGGAGTTCATCAGGTTTATGCCAGCGTGGTGCCCGGACCTCGCCCGTGAAATACGGCTAGCTTACATCGAGGCCGAGGAGGACAGTCGGATACTCCGAGCGGCCCAGGCGGCCCGAGGGACGGTGCGAGAAGTACCCGAGAGCGTGGACCAGGCGGTCCAGACCGAACCGCTGGAGGAAACGGCTGCTTGCCCGCCATGTTGCTGCCGCTGTCGCGATCCTTCTCCCGTTCCCGCTCCTTCTACCGAACCCCATGCCTCTACCGTTTCCACTCCCTCTCCCGACTCCTCCTGCGCTACCGAATCTCCCGACTCTACCGTCTCCCTCCCCTCCTCATCCTCCTCCCGAATCTCCTCTCCTAAAAGAAGTGACAAGCAGAAGGAGGCACCGAGCAAAACCTCGCCACCAACCAGCCGGAAACCGAGGCGACGGGTCAGCTTCGCCGAGTCCGGGGCCATAAAGCACACGACCCAGCCACTACCGTCCAGGTCGGAATCACCGGACTTCGGCTTTACGCCGAAGGTCCGTAGGCACCAACCGGAAACCGTGGCTGCTCCACCACCCGCACCATCCGCACCGGCACCAACACCAGCTCCGGCAGTACGCGACCCTCGAGCGTGCTGCAACTGCGACGAGGTGGGGCACCTCGCACGCCAATGCACGAAGCCCCGGAGGAAATTCTGTTATGGTTGCAAGCAGCCCGGGTTCACCAAAGCGGAATGTCCACGGTGCCGCGCCGGTTGGGCGCTCGATTTTCTGGAGCGGTATCAAGTCCGGCCCCGCAAGGCGGACAGCGCTCACCGCACTGGCCCAGATCAACACCGGGAACCGAAGGACCCTCCGCCCTAAGCACCTCATTTGTTAAAATTTTTTCTAAATTCCATTTCGGCCTATTTAATTCAAAATTCTATTTCGACCTTTCAGTTTTACTAAATTCACGTAAATTCATTTTTCTTTCTCGCTACCGATTTTTCTTTTCTATCGTCTATCTACCGTTTGTTAATTTCTCTACCGTCTCTACCGTCTTCAGCTACCGTTAACCTACCGTAAAGATCTAACTTCATTTCCGCAACGCTAAGCTATCGGAAAACTTACCTCTACCTTCACCATTCGAATCATTGTCTGAATTCCGTCTTATTTCTACCGTCTGATGTATCGTCAAATTTAACTTCATTTCTACCGATTTAAGCTACCGTCAAAACTTTACTTCAGTTCTACCGTTCCGAGCTGTCGTGAAAATTTAACGTCCTTTCTACCGATTTAAGCTACCGTGAAAAAAAAACTCCGATTCTGACTTATTCCGTCGACGTCACCTGTTTCGTAATCACTCTAAACAACCCTCTATATCAACTGATTTCTCGCAAAAACCGTCACTGACTGAGGTAAAGGCAAAACCTTTTAAACCAAAAGCAAAAACCAACAATCACCGCTCGGTTGTACAAGCCAAAATTACCTAACTCGCCTTTTGTGTGATCTTTCACCATACTTTTCTGATTTTATTAACTGACGCACACTATCATACGTTAAAAACTACCGAAGCATACGCGTTTTCCATTTCTATCGTCTCTTACGTAATTTCCGTTAATTCTTTTTGCTAATGTTGTCAATGGACAACGAATTCAATTATTCGTCAGTTTACGGGTCAGCCTCCATAATTTCTAATAAGAGCCTTCGTGACTTTACCTAGGTAGAAGACCTGCCCGGTCTCCCACTGGGGGGAGGGAGTTGTAACGTGGCGTTTCAGAATCGCCCGTCACAAGGGCACACAACCGCTATTATTTTTAATTTACGCGTCCTCAGCAGGGTACTCCAAACGAACTCGATACAAAATAGGCAATATCTACTTTTAACTAATTCTTTTCTGTAAATTCTTTATTTCGCGCTTCGGCGCAAGCTAACAAGGTACTTGGACGACTACGATCCCGATCAACAAGGGACCACTATCTACCGTTTGCAGCTCTCGACGACTTCGCCTACTGACGGTCTCACCAGACTACACTGGCTACCTTGGTGCACCTTTATATACACCTGGGGTAGCAGCCATCCGAACCTTCCGTATCGCCTCGACTGCCGGTGAACAGGGAGATAAAAATCCTCCCGGCGGCCGGGGGCATCGTTCTTCAAAGAGGAACTAGCCGCCTCCCTATCGACGAGGACTGATTGTGTGGGTCGTGGTCCACGGTTTGGCCAACCGTCTGACTGCACGACCTCAGGTACAGGCAGCTAGCTACTGCCTGTACAAAAGCCGGTGGAGGTGAACAATGAGGCGTCACTCTCCACCCGCTAACTTTGACCGAGAGGCACCCTGTGTGTGCCTCTGTCGAAGAAGTCCCCGAGGGTAGGCAGCCTGGACTGCAAACTGGAGCGACTATGAAACCGTACGAGTTGGTGTCAACGACGAAATCGCGAGCAGCACATTGCACAACATCTAGCGGTAATTTTTGGAAAACTTACGACCACGCAGTAACCCATATTCGCCACAGGGGGATGGCCTATTTGCGGTGGGGGTCAAGCGACCAATCAAAGAAGAAGAATCATCTCACGACAACCGCGAGATCGGCGAGCTGAACTACGACCCGCTATTCTACGCTCGACCTGTTGAGGAACAGCTTCGTTTCCGATTATTCTCCCGACCATTACTACCGTTTTAAGCTACCGTTCTACCGTCTATCCTACCGCTATCGTTCTACCGTCTATCCTACCGCTACCTTTATCTTTCTAAATTCTTTTCCTTCTCTTTTCCTTTTCTTCCCAGTTTTGTTATTCTATAGTATAATTTAAATTAGAGTCAGTTTGTGTGCCTGAGATCGACCGTTAAGGTAAGGCTTTTGCCTTTGAATTGTACTGTTACGAAGTTGCTCACAATTTCCATTCTTTGTCGTAATATTTATCGATTTTGCGTGAATCATGGTCCATGGTTAAGGTTTCTGTAAGCTGCCGTGTGGCTGCATGATTCCGGTCATTAATATTATATTCATTGTTTCTTGATTGCATCTTGCGAAGCCATTTTGTGTGAATCATGGTCCACGACTTCCGTGTGACTGCATGATTTCAGTAACTCATTATTTTCGTATCTGAGCGACCTCGTAACTGCCAAATAATTATCTCTTGTATCTATGACTTTTCTAATTATTTGTGAATCTCTATTATTTTGCTTCCGTACTTTCTATCGTATTTTGAGCCCTATTGGCTTCCTATTTTATTCCATATTCTTCTTGTAATAGTAGTGCGCTTTATATTTTATTTCCGTTATTGCTTAGTATATTTTTATTTATTTTTGTGCCTATTGTATCGTAAATCGAGTTCCTTGGAGTACAAGCGAGCGTAGAATCACCCTTTTAGATATTACCGCACTTTTCTTTGTTATTATTGACCATTTTATATTATTTTTGCCTGTTATTTATTTGCCTGTATTTTGTTAAATTAAGTTCTGTGACTTATTCTTTTGTATTGCGGTGTATTTTTGTATGTTTCTCTATTTTTCTAAATTCTCCGAAATTCTCTCAATCTCATAACTTTGTATTTTGGTATTCTCTCAAAAGTTATATTTAGGAATTCACTATTTAATTCCTCAACTATGTAATGATTGTAAATTATCGAATCTACCGTATGAATAACTACCGAAGACCACCGAGTCGATCGTTTGCCAACTTAGTGAATTGTTACTAACTATCAATCTCTCATCTTGGTTATAATTTAGGGTAAATTTGTCGTACCTCTACCGAACTACCGTTTCGTTGTTTTCTACCGATTGCAGTAAAATTCTCTCGTTTTAATTAACAGAATAATAATTTTCGTAGTGTCATTTGCAACTTGGGTAAGATCACGTCGCCCAGTGACGTGTAGCTCTAAGTCAACTCTTGCATTATATCACATCTCTCGGCCTACGTCTATTTTTCTCTGTTAACTACCGTCTCTCGTGTTACAGCTACCGTTTACTGCTTTTCTACCGATATTTTTATAAACAACGATTACCTGTTTTATTTACTACCGCTACCGATAACATCTCACTTATGTAACCTTCTCGAGAATACATGATCGACTGACTTATTCATTTTCCTTTTAATTGGAGTTTATTCTTTATTTGGTTATCTTCTTTAATTCTGGAATTACTGCTAGCTGCCTTGACCTCCGCCACTCTACCGGGATGTACGCGATCGTACCTGTGCCTAGCCAGCCATACAACGGGTTCTCTACTTATCCCTTTTGTACTATCTTGTGTTAATTTTATTGATTTATATTATTATTTGAGAATCGACGCTAATGCGTCTGGCGCCCAACTTAATTATTTTGTTGTGTTTTAATATTGCGGATGAGTAGAGAATCGCGCCAAAGTGTCAACGGTGAGTCCTCGTCCGAAAATAACAAAATCTAGCGTTACAAATTAGCGCTCGACGAGGGGCAGAAAAGACTTAACGTTACAATATATATATAAATATATATATATTTATATATATATATATATATATATATATATATATATATATATATATATATATATATATATATATATGTATATATATATATATATATATATATATATATATATATATATATATATATATATATATATATATATATACATATATATATATATATAATAAGTGTGTGTATATATATATGCACATAAATATACATACACATAAAGATATATATGTATATATATATTTATATATATCTATATTATACATTTATATAATGGAATTTAAATAAAGGCAATTGAGGTGAAAAATGTGATAAAATAAAAAATAATTGTGAATGTAAAAATCACAAAAAAAAAATTAAATTAAAATTGAGCGATTAAATACAAATATTTGGCATTTTTCTGATGATTGAACATAATTTTGTAAAATTGGAATGTCATGGAAA
>NW_025791580.1:312500-313592 GCF_021155785.1 Neodiprion fabricii
AAAAATCATAAAAAAAAATTGAATACAAAATTAACGAATAAATAAAAATATTCGGGATTTTTCTGATGATTGGACATAATTTTAAAAAATTGGAATGTTGTGGAAAAAATTTTTTTTTCTAATTTCCCTTTTTTTAAAAGTAAATTGAAAATTATAATATACATATATACATTCATATATATATATATATATATGTATATATATATATATACACATATATATTTCTATATATAGATATATATGTATATGTATATTTATATATATCTATATTATACATTTATCTAATGGTATTTAAATGGAGGAAATTGAGGTAAATAATGTGATGAAATAAAAAATAATTGTGAATGGAAAAATCACAAAAAAAAATAAAATACAAGATTAACGAATAAATAAAAATATTTGGGATTTTTCTGATGATTGGACATAATTTTGAAAAATTGGAATGTTGTGGAAAAAATTTTTTTTTCTAATTTCCCTTTCTTTAAAAGTAAATTGAAAATTATAATATACATATATATGTATATATGTATATATATATTTTTATATTTTGATATATATTTATATATATATATATATATATAGATATGTATGTATATGTATATTTACATATATCTGTATTATACATTTATCTAATGAAATATAAATAGAGGTAATTGAGGTCAATCATGTGATGAAATGAAGAATAATTGTGAATGGAAAAATCATAAAAAAAAAAATAAAATACAAAATTAACGAATAAATAAAAATATTTGGGATTTTTCTGATAATTGTACATAATTTTAAAAAATTGGAATGTAGTAAAAAAAAATTTTTTTCTGAATTTCCCTTTTCTTAAAAGTAAATTGAAAATTAAAATATTAATATATATATTTATATATTTTTATATGTTTATATACGTGTATATATATATTTTTATATATTCATATATATTCATATATAATCATATATATATATATTTATATATAAATATGTGTGTATATATATATGCACATAAATATATATATACATATAGATATATATGTATATATATATTTATATATATCTATATCATACATTTATATAATGGAATATAAATGAAGGCAATTGAGGTGA